>NC_056570.1:8755053-8772408 GCF_013358625.1 Macadamia integrifolia
AAGGGCGAGGCAGATGGGGGAGGGGGGGGGTGGTAGGATGGATCTTAGAAGAAGAGGAAGAAGCAAATGCCCCACAACCAAATTTGTCATGGTTCTACAAGGACCCCTCGAACTAGAGGCGCCACGACCTGCTGATTGGGTGGGTGGTGGGAGAAGGAAGGAGGGAGTGATGGACAGGGGTAGGGGCAGCTCAGGTTGTAGTGGGGGGTGGGAGCAATGAGGAGGAACTAGGGGGTGAGGGCGGTGTAGTAGGGAGCAAGGATGGGGCTTGGGTTGATGAAATGTTGACGAGATGAGTTATATATGAGGGTGGGGTGAGGTTTTTGAGAGGGATGGGAGTGGGGGAGAGGACAAGGATGGGAAGGAGATTGGTGAGGGGTGGTAGCAACCAAGACTGTGATAGGTGAGGCAGGGGATTGGGACGGTTGGGGGTGGGGTTTCTTGGGAGGAGGAGGGGGAGGGGGGAAAGAGATAATGGTGTGGGGGCATCGTTCCAAGGGAGCGAGGGTTTGGGGTAGGGGTATAAGTATGGGTACAGACAGGGGAGGGGGAGAGAGTGGGAGAGAAAGACGATGGGTGGTGGTGATGGTGGTCCTGATTCTTGTTTTTTTCAGTCATTTTTCGAGCAGTCTATTCTAAGGTTTTTGACTTTTTGAGACTGAATTAATGCGTTTCAGTTCTAAGAAAGCTAAGGGTATCAACTTAGAATCAAAACTAAAAACCAGATTGAAACGGCCACTAAAAACCAAGCTGTATCAAATTAATCCGATTTGATTTTGGTTTCAAAAGTTGACATTTTTTCTCGATTTGGTTCAATTTTTATTCCATTACTAAAACCATTGAATCAAATAAAATTATCTATTTTTTAATCAATTAACAAACCAATAAAATTACCTAAATTTTAATATTTCAATCAATGTGATTATATATATATATATATATATTTTTTTTTTTTTTTTGAGAGATTGATGAATATGTAAAAAGTTGGTCAAAACACTTAAAATAAAACCAAAATCGAATATGAAACCAAATTAAAACCAATTAACCACTTGAATTCGAAGCGAATAAAAACCAAAATTAAACCAAATCAAATCGCTTCGATTTTGATTTCGAAAATGTCAATTCCATTTTGTTTTCTACATTTTGTATCTTCAACCATAATTGTCACCCTTATGAGAGACGATTCTAAGGTTTTTGAGACAGATTCCTACCGGTCTGGATCAAAATCGGGTACAGATTCAACCTGGATTTTAAAATCCTTGGCTCTAAAGAAGAAGCTTTCCATTTTCATGGCAAAGCTGGATAGAGAAGCTTCAAATCTTTCTTTATTCCATGAAATTGTTGCAGAGTTGTCTTAATCATCATCATTGAGTTGTCTTTAAGCAAATTAGTTGTAAGGACTGTTGCATTCTTACATGTCTTTAGGACTCTTTTTAACTGTTTATAGTTTTTTTGGTAAGAAGTTCATGATTTGATGTGGCAATGGAGAGAAGTCGGAATTCGTATCTGTTACATATTTTTTTTCTTGTTTCAATAAGGGCATAAAAGGGTTATTTTTGTTAATTTTTATTATTCTTGTTTCTAATTAACGTAGGAGTAGGAGTCAACAAGAGAGTTTGTTTCAATTTAGGAAACCTTATTCGATTCAATTTTATTAGTTAAAAAGGCTATTTATGTACTTGTAATCCACCATTCATATTTCATATTTTTGATTTCAGATTTCAGAGTGCGTTTCAAGGAGTTGCTCGTGAGTTTCTTCATTGTACTATTGTTCATCGTTTCAATCATATTCTTCTATTTCAGGTCAGGTTCCTTCATTATTTTTTGCTTAATCCTTCTTCTTCTTCTTATAATCCCACCTTTAAAATTCAGTTTCTTTCAATTTTCCTCATCCCTTAGGGCGGAGAAAAGTTGATTGATCTTACTCGTTTTTCAATCGGCTTGGCCTGAAACTTGGAGGGTTGGATCTCTGTCATAGGGCTACCAAAACCCTAGAGTTCTATCTCCGTTAAACCTTGCTGATATGAGATATTGACCTTAACTCGAACCTGGTGTTGTAGATTCCGCCAGTTATGACTTCAGTAAAATTTAAATTCATTCCTTGGTTGTTGATTTGGGTTATGGTTGGTTGGGTTTCAGAGAACTGGGCACTTAAAATTTGGAATTGAATGGTTCAAATACGATAGAGTTATATCAGTTGAAATAGCTTCAGGTTCTACCCAGGGTTTTAAAACTTGTAAACCAGATTTGAATCGGCTTGAATTGTTTTTTAAAAGCCCTAGAATCTGTAGATCTAAGGAATATTCTCCTTTTTTTTTTTTTTTTTTTTTTTTTTAATGGCTTGATCCAGAAATCAGCTGTTAAACTGGTCGGAAATCAGGATTGGTGACTGTTGATTCTGATTTGAATTGGGCGCCCTACCCCGATTCTCTGATTCTTGAAACCTGGTTATTATTATAATAGATTCTATTTAATTCCACTTCTTGATTTATTTACCATTAAGTCCTTTATTCTGTCATCTACCCCAAAAAGGGGTCCGAAACTTCCATTTATTTACAGTTCTTCACATTCCTTCTCCTTCTTTGAATTGTCATTGGTATTTTAATTATTTATTTTAGTCCTTTTTTTTTTAATCAGCGATCTTGGAAGTTAGGTGCTTCTTATTTGAAAAACTATGTTTATGGTCTAAATTTTTTAATCTTATTTTACAGTCATGGCGGGAGTGCCACCAGAAGGATCACAATTTGATGCTCGTCAATATGATTCCAAAATGAGTGAATTGTAAGTTACTATATATATATATATATATATATATATATATTTTTTTTTTTTTTTGCATATTAGCTACCTTGTTTTTTAGTTTGTGCTGCTTGTCATTGTACTTCTTGTTCGGTCGGCTTATTGCAGTGTGAGATCTTTTATATTTTTACTAATATACGTTGTAATGATGTTATATTGATGCTTGGTTTGTTAATGTGCGACCAGACTTGGAACTGATGGGCAGGAGTTCTTTACCTCATATGATGAAGTATATGACACTTTTGATTCTATGGGCTTGCAAGAGAATCTTCTGAGGGGCATCTATGCATACGGTATATAGAACCATACTCCAATTGTTTTTATGTTTCTATGCATAGTTTTTAAGGCGCTGGTAAGGCGACGCTTACCAGCGCCTTGGCGCTGATGCGGTCTAGAGATGGTAAGGCAGTGCTCCGCCTTACGTGAAGTAGCGCCTTATGGGGTTTTTTTTTTTTTTAACACATTTTAAAATTACTTGATGAATATTCCAAATATAGATTTTTTATTGGTAGGTGTATGATTTTGTTAAAACTTGAGATGTATGGGATCAGCTTTACTCCACCAAAAATAACCAAAACAAACAAAACAAAAACACAATTCACAAATAGGGTTTGGATTTTGTCAAGGGTTTTAAAAAAGAGCTTTGAGAATGAATAAAGGAACAAGGAAGAACCACTGATCTAGGCGACTATTTTGCTCCGGTAGCGGTGAGCTTCATTCTTCTTTAACAGGAGTAGAAATATAGTGGATGACCTTGGAGCTTAGGCACTCATTTTGGCATCATAGAGGTAAGTATAATAAATACTTGTATTTTTTATGTCTTCTTTTCTTTATATTTATAATTTTGTTTCATAATTATGTATTTATATTATATGTTAATATGTTATGATGATTGATGATTGATAATTGATGATTGATGATTGATGATTGATGAAGATGAACTTAGTTTATTCACTTTATTGATTTGTTTTCTTGATGAATATCTTACATTGGTATGAATATGAACCTTTAATATTTATTTAACATATGAGTAATAGGATTCAACTAGGATTTGAACAAAAAAGATTGGTTTTATGAGAGAATTACACAAGAACGCTTTAGTCAATAAGGTGACACTTTATGCCCGCCTTATCGCTAAGGTGCTCCGAAAGACCCTCAAACGCCTCCGTCGCCTTATTGCCTTGAAAACTTTGTTTCTATGCTTACATTCTTATTGTAACTCATTACATATAGCCTCGTTATTCCTTTTAACTGAGTATCATCATTATGTTACATCTCATTCTTGATACTCTGGACCTCCCACTTGCCAGCCAGGGGTATCTTGCTTGAAAAATAGCCTGGTTGGCATCCAAATCTGTGCTATAAAAAAAAACTCTTCACTTTTTGGACACCAACACAATATCATAAGCATACATAATTTAACCAGTGAGAGTCCACTTAATCTGGCTCATATATATTTATTTGCTTTTTTTTGGGGGGATTGTTATAATTTTTGGTTGGCGTTTTCCTCCTTTTTTCTCCTTCCTGTGTTGTGGTAGATCAGCTAATTTGGGTGAGTTTTTTAGTGGATTGGCGGCTATAAAAGTTTCGTGCTGCCCCGACCTCTATGCAGTGGTAGAGGAAATGCTGACTGATTATTGCAACTTTTGACAATTTTTCTAGGGTTTGAGAAGCCCTCTGCTATTCAGCAAAGGGGAATTGTGCCATTCTGCAAAGGTCTTGATGTTATTCAGCAAGCACAGTCTGGAACAGGAAAAACAGCAACTTTCTGCTCTGGAATTCTGCAACAGCTTGATTATGGTTTGTTGGAATGCCAGGCCCTGGTGCTTGCACCCACCAGGGAACTTGCACAACAGATTGAGAAGGTTATGCGTGCACTTGGGGACTATCTTGGTGTGAAAGTTCATGCTTGTGTTGGTGGAACCAGCGTCCGTGAGGATCAGCGCATTCTCTCAAGTGGAGTGCATGTTGTAGTTGGTACCCCTGGTCGTGTCTTTGACATGTTACGGAGGCAATCTCTTCGTGCTGATTGCATTAAGATATTTGTTTTGGATGAGGCTGATGAAATGCTTTCACGAGGTTTCAAGGATCAGGTTATTCCTTCTATCTGCTATATGTTCTTGATTGTTTGTTGTGTGTATTGTATATTCCTCTTGGTCACTAATGTATTCTTGCTGTTTTCAGCACTGCAGGTGATATGGCTTATATTTGTAATATCCGTAATTATCGCATCAACTTTAATGTTCACATTTAATTAACTTACGCTGGGTCTTTGTTTCATCATTACTATGTTTTAGAACTCTTAAGTGGTAAAGTCCGTTTTCCGTAATACAGTGTCCAAGTTAGCATGTTCCTCTGATTTATCTTGGAACCCTTGGAACGTATCTGGTTATGTTAGCTCCTTTTCTGTGTTCTGGGTGTTGGTACAGGGTTGGTTGTTGAAACTGATCAATATCAGTAAGTGAGGGTAAAAATAGCAGCTGGTAAGTTGAATTATGCTGAAGGTTAGGAGAAGGGAAAACAGTTGAGATGGGACGGATGGAAGAACAGCAGGCCTATTGAGTTTTGGTGTAGATCAATACCTTCTTATCATTTGGAATTGTGGTTGAAGACATGAATTTAAGTATGTCAATGATTGTAAATTAATCCTCTTCATTTATTGTTTATATTGATACTAGTTGCCTGGAGAGGTGCGAGACAGGAATGTGTCACAGCATCCCATGGGTAGAATTTTTGTTGCACATGAGCTGCTCCCATTTGAAAGTCTTGTCATCACTAGTTTTTCTGTGACTCTTACAAAGTAGGTGAAGTATTATAGAAAGGCTTAGTAAATAATTAATTAAATAAGTATTCTACAGGAGTTGAGTTTGACTCCATCACTGCACTGCATTCTGCTTTGGAGTCAAGGAATATGAATTGCAGCTGTGATGGTAGTTGTGAGTACTGATTGATCATCAACTGGAAAGGTGGTTGTTTAAAGTGTTTAGTGTAACTGATGGATGGACTCAGTTCATTCATGATTTATCCCTGGAATGTTCTTATTTGTATGTGAATCCTTGACTGTTTCATGTCGACCTCTCCTTCAATCAGCAGAAAGGGATGGTGGCAGAGGGAGAAGAGGAGGAAGTAGATGCAGCCAGGCTCTTTTCTGCAACCTCTGCCATTGAGGAGTGACTATCAAGACTTTCAAAAGATCTAACTTCTTGGGCCATTAGTGGAGATCTGAGATACCCTAGAATTTGGTGGTGGCTGTGTTCTGTTTGCAGATGATTATTTTGGTACAGGGTTGAGTGTGATTTGACTGTAAGGAGATCAGAAGAGATGATAACATACATGAACTTTTCCTAATTATGATGCTTCCTCTTCCTTGAACTCTGGGCAGAGGGTTTGCTCATGGTATCTTCTTTGCAATTTAACTCTTCTTCTGGTCCACTTTCTTCTCTTCCTGTAATGTGTTTCTCTTTTTGGTGCTACTTCCTGTGAGAAATCCCTGGGTATCACGTGAAGGCTATATCTCATTTTTTTTTAGTTCCATTCATGTTTGACGTGGAAAAGCATTTCTTTTTTTTTCCAAAATCTGGATCACTTTTTCTCACCTCTTTTCTTACTCTGGCAATTTTCCCAGCTTAATTTTTCCCTAAAAAACAGTTTGACTCTCAATGCCGCTGGATTGCATTTAGGGGGAAATGGATTTTCCCGTTTTGTATGGTTTTGATGGATTTTCTTGCCCATCATCCAAAAGTCAATTAGCTTAATTTGACGGATGGTGTTCCCCTCTTCCGGGTGGCTTCCTCCAGCTCTGCTTATTATTTTTTACCTCCGTGGATGGCAGAATTTTGGTTTGGGATGATCAAGTAATGAGCTGCTTGATTCCTCAGTATGATCTGTAAGGTCTGCTGAGAATGTAGGAGCTGTTTCTGGGCCTATCATGACATGGACTGGGGAATGACTTTTTGATGCTTGAGGTCAAATTTCGTTGTTTCATGTTTCTACTTTGGTAGAAGAGTGGCTTCTGTTATTGGAAACTTCCCCTTCAGCTTCCATTTTTTCCGTACAGAATTTCAGCATAGTTAAAATGTTTTGTTACTGTGGTCGGTGTTATTGTGTCATCTTTCTTGGGGGTAAGCTTTTATTAATATTCTCCATTTCTGAAGGTGAGATAGTAATTGTATTTTTTGGTTATCTGTCATATTTATGACCTTTTATATGTTTACTAGTACTTTCTGGGCCACAATTGTTTTTCTAACTGATGCTTTTTCATTTTGTTAGATCTATGATATTTTCCAGCTATTGCCATCAAAGGTTCATGTAGGAGTATTTTCTGCCACAATGCCTCCTGAAGCCCTTGAGATCACAAGGAAGTTCATGAACAAGCCTGTGAGGATTCTGGTTAGGCGTGATGAACTTACCCTTGAGGGTATCAAGCAGTTCCATGTCAATGTTGAGAAGGAAGATTGGAAGCTTGAGACTCTTTGTGATCTTTACGAGACTCTGGCCATCACACAAAGTGTCATCTTTGTCAACACAAGACGCAAAGTTGACTGGTTGACAGATAAGATGCGGAGCCGTGACCATACTGTATCTGCCACTCATGGAGATATGGACCAGAACACCAGGGACATCATCATGCGTGAATTCAGATCTGGTTCCTCCCGAGTGCTCATTACCACAGATCTTTTGGCTCGTGGTATTGATGTCCAGCAAGTCTCCCTTGTCATAAACTATGACCTTCCCACACAGCCTGAGAATTATCTCCACCGTATTGGACGTAGTGGACGGTTTGGGAGGAAAGGTGTTGCTATCAACTTTGTGACACGTGATGATGAGAGAATGCTGTTCGATATCCAGAAGTTCTATAATGTGGTCATTGAGGAACTGCCTTCAAATGTTGCAGATCTCCTCTGAGTTTCTCTTTGTTATTTCTTTTTAAACTGCATGTAGTATGCATTCTAGATCGATTTTTCATTTATTATCTCGGAATGCAAAATCAACTTAGAATGCATATTTAGTTTTACTGAACCTTGTCTGAGTTAAATGGATCTGCATATTTTCAATGGTGTGGAATCCATCATTTCCCATTTTGGGTGTTTTGGCGGGCTTTTCGAATTTTGTTCCAAACTGGATTTTGTATCTTAATGGGTCTTTTTATTACCTAAAGAAGATTAGCTTGGAATGGTCATTTTTTCTTTCTGTTGGCCTTACTTTCTACATATATATTATGGTCAGAGCCTGAGAGGGGATACTGTGTAGAATTAAGTTGATTTTTTTAATTATGTTGGAGATGAGACTTCACTCGAATCAATCTTGTTTCAATTCCTTTATTTTGGTTGACGAGTCTCCGATATTTTTTCACTGCTAAGCTCTCTTGTGTGTATTATTTGGAGGAACCTTAGGTTGCAGAGAACTATGGTTGGGGAGTAGGGGACTGATGTCCTTGTCACTGAGGCGTAACATGGTCCGATGCTCAATTATTGGTTTTAGGAGGCAACTAGGGATAGGATTCTGGTTTTAGGAGGCAACTGGGGATAGGATTGCTCTCCATAGAGCTGAGGACCATAGAGTGATTGTAGGGCTGAGGGTAACCTAGGGACGTGTGCTTGGGTCCTCCTAGCCCTAGGACCATCCCTATGCTCTATGGAGAGGAGCCAGATCCGCAACTAGGTGCTGATTTTGTCTGTCACAAGGGACCAGTTTCAAACTCTTGCACTCTTCTTTGCGTGTTTGTAGCTTAGCATGTGAAATTGGCCCTAGCTAGTGGGAGACTTAGTATGAACATCAATAATTTTACCAAGTTGAATCCAAGAAATAATGTAAGGGAAAGGGATCTCATGACTCGTACCACACAGAATAGAAGAGTGGACTAATGAGATGACAAATGGTTTCCAAGGCAGAAGATTATTAAATTTTTTTATTTTTTTATGTGTAGAGTAAAGAAATAGAGAGAGAGAGAGAGAGAGAGAGGGAGTCATATCCTTTTTCTTTCTCTGTGGCGTATTAGGGTGTCTTGGCATGCATCCAGTGGCCAGAAATGCTCAAGCACGGAGTTCAAGGCTGTCGCAAGCATCCAAGACATTTTTAGGCGTTGAATCCGTGTCAAGCACCCTGTTACACTATAGAGGATTCAAGTCCAGCATTTTGTGGTAGGACCTAATGCCAAAGTAATCATTATTGTTGAAAGGGTGGGGGGGGTCTAGGGCATCTTTACCTTAACTTGTCTAAATAATGGGAGGAGGTTGAGCATACTGCTAGTAGTTCAACCAATTAAGGAGCTAAATGGGAGGGGCTGGGGAAGTTTTCCAAGTGAGGTAGGAGAGAGGCAGACATAGCGCATGAACATCTGGGCACACCAGTACCTTTTCCCTTAATAAGTAATTTAAGGGGATTTAACGTACACCTTGTTGGTCGTTCAACATAAAAAACCTCTATAGTGAGGCAGTGAGCGGTGTTGAGGATCCAACGGCTAGGGTGCATGCCTGGACCCTCCCAACCATTGAACCATCAATGCCACTTACCGCTCACCATAGAGTATTTGAACCCTGACCATTCATACCCGCTCACACACTCATTCATGTCTACTTGAAACCATGCCCTTACTTTTTTATGCTAAAGTAGTTGATACTTTTAAAATTATCATGTCTACTGATAACAAGATCAGCCTGAAGGAACCTTTTAATCTTTTAGTAAAAGGACAAGTGGATCCTTTGAGGCCTGTTTCAGATAAGTAGGGGTATAGTTTCAAGTGTCGGTATCATATCGACCATATCAACTCTATCGGATTGGTATTGGTTGAGACTGATCCTTGATCCCTAACCAATCCAAATCAATTATCCATATCGTTTCAGAGGTAAAATAGTAAAAAAAAAAATTGTACTTTTTAGAAGAGCAAGGGCAAAACCAATTGATATGTGCCGATCCAATCCAATCTGGATCAGTATCCGTCCCCTAAATCCATGAGTAGGGATGTCAAAACCTAGTCCATACCGATAAAAAAATCGATTGAACCAAACTGGTAATAGCCTAAACTGAATCGAACCAAAGTATCATTGGGCTGCTTTTGGTTTAAGAATAGGGTATATATTGATATTCTTATCACTTATTGAATGTAATTAAGTTTCTTTTCAAAATTATTGATTATTTAACAAAATAAATTAAAGTATATCAAATCGAAGAAAAGTAAAGACCCTTTAAGCTCCGTTTAAGATTTTATTGGTACATTATCCTATTTAAGTCTGATTATAACCCGATTAAACCAAATCGATAAGAAATTGAAACCATCACAAAACTCATAAAAAAAAAATATATATATATATATATATATATACATATATATATATATATATTCATGCTTTTGCATAATTTTGCGTAAATTTGCATGGTAAATCGAGCACAAATTAAACCAAAATCGAAATCACTTTGATTATAAACTGATACAAGAAACCAAACTAAATCAAATTAAAATTAAATCTAAACCTATATTTCTTTATTGGTTTGGTTTTGATTTCAGTATTCTCCATATCAAAACTGATTTAACTCAGACCAAAACCATATCGAATCGACTGATTCACACCCCTACCTACAACTCCTACCTCTTTCTTTCTGACTAAATTTTTTTTTTTTTTATTGAGGAAAATTTTGTGACCGGATTTGATGGTGGCAGAAATGCTTTCTGCAAGGCTGATGGAAGTAGAAAACATAATAATCATGTTGCCAGAGTCGGAACTTTGGAGAAGTGCACGAGGATGGAGACCTAATTATATGGGTTTGCAGTTCCCTTTTAGGTAATTTTATAAGAAACCACCAAACTAAATTTCAGCCAGGCCCAGGAGTGAGGAGGTGGTTAAGATGGTTTTAGGAGTCAGTATCGGATCGGCTATATCGAAACCACACTCCTCTACTGGAAATATTTCCGCCTTCAAATATTTCCATCATTTGCTATAAGCTGAAAACTTCATTATCGCTAGTTTTCTGTTACTTTATCAATCTTTTTTCCTTCGATCGAAATCAATGTTACCTTTGAGATCACCCAAAATCACAAACAATCATTGCAATTATGGAAGGGCAAGCCCATGCTACCAGGAGGTCCCGGGTTTGAGGCTCTTGGTACTCATCTTCCCTCCCTCTATATAATAGGTGCAATTTAAGTGCAATGTGAGAGTATGGGAGCAAATTTGGTCCTATAAACTCAAGCTTGCCTTGAGCTCAACAGGGCTTGGGATTGGGCTGGGTAGGGTTGAGATTTAAAGGTCTGGGGTAGGGTCGAGTTAGGCTCGAGCTTGATTAGGATTAGCCTAGTAAAGATGGGTTGGGCTGCGATATCCCAACCCGACCTCTGGTTAGGCCTGGGTTGAGCTAAGGAGGGTTAAGTGTTGCATCCCTATATGATAGGGTGCATGCGATTCACTGCATGTATGACTTGTTGGCTGGGCTAGGGTTGAATTTTCTAGGTCCCGGGTGGGGTTGAGCTGGGGAGCTGGGCTCAAACTCAATTGGGTGGAGCTCAATTAGGATGGGACTGGGCTGTGATTTAAAAAATCCGACTCAGCCTGGCCTAATTACATTCATATGTGAGAAGAGCCGTTGCATGTACAACGTTTTCTTTTAACTAGCAAAAACACACGTGCAAATGCGCATGTGGAAAAACATATTTTTTAGTGTGTATTTTTTCTTTTTTGTTTTGTTTTTGTTTTTGTTTTTTGAATTAATTTGTGTATTTGTGTAGACAAAAAAAAAAAAAAATGCATATTCATTACAATTTCACTTATTTTAAATTTATGAACCAATTCATTGTATCAAGAGAAATGGTACTAAATTACTATCAATAAGGAGCATGAGCATGCTGAGAGGTAAACAAATAGTAAGAAGGAGAAATTGTTCAAATGTAAACTTGTAATGAGCTTTAGGGATCTGATATGAAATAAAATCAAAATATGGAATGCATTCTTGTCTTTTGATTGAAGATCGTTTAACATTAGGAGAATAAAACAATCGGAGGAACTATGGTGCTTCACCCTTTGATATAGACCCGAAGTTGAAAACTTTCAATGAGCCATTCAAACTCCAATGGATAGTTGCCAAGGCACAAGGCATGTCTTGATGCTAAAGGTGACTAGGTACCTTATATATGGCATTTGCTTTGGGAATTTCCACCTCACCTATGCTCACCTTGCTACCATGACAACTATGCTCGTATATGATGTGCAAATTGTAATTAAATAAGCACATATGGTCCTTGAATTAAACTTCTATATCTCATGGCAACCCTTATACCTCATAATAGCATACTTCAAGGTTGAGAATTAATATATGAAAGGATATATGGATTAACAATTTAAACAATTATAACAAAAATATGCCAAATAAAAGCAAAATTCATTGACTAAATATCTTGATCTAAATGTGGAAGTGATCATAGGAATAAATATATCACATATAAGATTTGACTTTATTTGCAACTAATGGCATGTAGAACTATGAATCCATCATGCATGGCATTTTTTTTTTGGTACAAATGCATAGAATTTTCTAATAACAAAAAAAGAAACAAAAGAGTAAAATTAACAGCTCTTGTCACAATAGAATCACCAATTTTATTTTCTTTGCTTTTATTGACTCCTGATACCAAATGAAGAGAGAAGGTAAATATATTAAGTTGACTAATAAGAAAAGAAGTTGTGAAACATAAAGAGGGAAAATGGTATACCATAATATCTTCTCGATTTTCCTTTGGTATCCTGTCAAGCACAGTGGATTACTGGATTGAGGTTTGAGGAAATAGAATGACTAAAAAATAAATGCAAACAATCAATGGCAACAAGTCAGATCTAGAAAGTTCAAGCACTCAATTCGATCTTTCACAGTTAAAGAGTTTCTACCAATATACATATTCACAGTTGAAGGGTTCCTATTTACCAAATAAATAAAAAGGTAATAAAGGGGGAAATTTTGTTGCTACATGAATTAGAGGTTCCCTTTTATATCACCTCATTTGCCAAATTGATCACAAACATGTTCGAAATCAAAATGGGTAGCCGAACCTAAAGAAAGCACCAAAGCGGTATCGACTTCATGCAAAAAGAAGGAGATTCAAAATACTCATCTTGGATTTAAGACCAACTGGGCATCTGATCTATTACCTCTCTTTGTTCTCAATTCCAGCTTTGGGGGTGACAGATTGAATCAATCAAAGATAATCATTAAGCACACAAACATTGATATTTGAATCAACTGGACGCAACGCTGATTCAAAGAGAGAAAATAGTGGAAACAGATCAGACCAGGAAGTATAAAAATGGAGAGAACCCATAGAACAAACCTAGAAAAGCATGCATTCTTTTTTAAAATAAGAGGCTTCGTTGGGGAGATCTAAGGAAGTTTCCTACTGCACAAAAAAGGGAGAGAGATGGAAAGAAAGTAGGTTTCCTATTAGTAAAAGAAGGAGAGGTGCATTGGAGATAGTGAATCTATATAGAAAGAATGTTTCCTATTGGAGAGAGATGAGAAAGATGTAAAGAATGGAAAGAGAGAATAGGTTTCCTATTGGTAAGGGGGAGAGGGACGAGTTAGAGATAGTGAAATTGATTTAGAAGGAGAGAGAAGGGGGAGATAGGATAGAATCTAAAGAGTTTCCTATCAGTAGGAGAGTAAATTATAGAAGAAAATGAACGTGGAGAGAGAAAAGGGGACGTGAGAGTGAAATTGATTTAGAAGGAGAGAGGAGGGGGAGATGGAATAGAATCTAAGGAGTTTCTTATTGGTAGGAGAGTAAAGTGAAAGATAGAGGAGGAAATAGGAATAACATGACAGAATCTAAAGAGTTTCCTATCGGTAGGAGAGTTAATTATAGAAGAAAACGAAAGTGGAGAGAGAGAAGGGGACATGATAGTATGATATGTTAACTTCTTCTTTTTTCTTTTCTTTTATTTAAATTTTATTTTTTTAAACTATGGTTTGACCGTTAAAATCTTGACAAAATAAGAACTGGACTCCTTTCTATTGCCTGATTTGTTTTTTAAAACTATGGTGTGTATTAAAGGATTTAGTTACTTGAGGGGGATTACAATTCTTTTTTTTTTTTTTTTTTGGTAAAGGAGGGGGATTACAATTCTACATCAATGGAACACGTCATACATATCATTGAAATTTTTGAATAATGATACAAGCAACTAATAAAATGACGCAAAGCGTAAAATGTTATTTTCTTTATGATTAAAAAAGATGAAAATTTTATGAGGATGAGTCTCAAATGTTGTGGATTGGATTGACAAAGAAATGAATGACTTGTTTGATTACAAATGGAATTAAAGATAAAGAAAAAGAAATTTTCATACTTAAAAAAGAAATATATGTAATCATTACCCTATGTGACTATATCATTACTTCAAATCATTCCATATTTAGTTATAAAATTTCACCTTACTTTACATCCAAAACCTTTTGCTATAATATGTAAAATAAAAATTACTTATAAAATATATCATTACCAAATATGGTTAAAAAAGTTTATATAATCACATTGAATCACATGGGATAATGATTATAAACATTCATTTTTTAAGTATGAAAATTTCACTCTCCTTCTCTTTAAATTCCACTTGCAAGCAAAAGGAACTGACAGGAAAGAAAAAATTATGGAATATGTAATTTTTAATAAGATACAAATTATCTTTGACATGAAATGAAGACTTTATTAGAAATGAATGGGGTAGGAAAAGTTAACTTCCACGTCAATAGAAAACAATTAATATTTCATCAAATGACCATGATAAGTTCTTCATCCCACTTATGTAAACATTCATATTTGTGATAGTTTATGGTAAATAGATACAACTTTTCCATTTAAACATTTTTTCACTTTTCATTATAAAAAAAAATGACGCAACTATAAAAAGCTAAGAATAACATCAGCATGAAAGTGATGAACCACAAAGGTGGGGCGGGGGGAAGATTTCAAGTACAAGTTATAGTATTTTTTTTTCCCGTTATTTTCGTTGACCATTACAAGTCTCCTAATACTAATGATATATACTATATTTATCCCCCACACCCCCAGCCCTCCCCCTCAACACACCCCCCCCCAAAAAAAAAACACAAACTAATGGTATTCTCTCGTACATTATCATTGGTGTGGCATGGAAGATTCCTCTATCACACCAGCGTGGAAAACACTCACCTATATTAATTTAAAATGCTACCATCTTGTTCCTAGCTAATAATGTAAAAGAGAGGAGATGGAGTAGGAGGATGGATTGTATAATCTAAAATCTTATTAGTAATCATTATAATTCAGTTTCAATCCAACATTTTATTTTTTATTTTTTTGGTAAGAGAAGCAATCCAATATTGAAATTGAGATTCGGATATTATATTTTTTAATATACTTCAAAACATTTATAATATAAAATTGCATTAAGAAATATTCATCGTTGACAAAATATAAATTATTATTTCAGTAAATGAATAATAAATAAATAATCACATAAACATTACGTATTATGTTACACATTGGGACATATAATAATTTTAAGATTAAACACATTACCTCCTAGTGTACCTTACGCCTACATGCATGGGGAAGTAGAATTAGGCTATGAAAAGACATCGATGCCTCGACTCTACTTCATCATGTGTGGGCGTAGGGTACCCTAGGAAGTAACCTTTATTTTCCCTAATATGATATATATATATATATATATATGTATTATTTGTCTTAATTGGATTCAGATCTTCACCGAACTACGTATATTGTAATCCGCCTTTGATGCATATTTTTTCTCTTAAATTGGGCTTTGTTTAGTTGCAAAGGAAATAAAAGAAAAGCGAAGTAAATTTAAATTAATACTAAAACATAAAATTTTTAAATCACTTGACATAATAGGAGAAAGTTTCTATGGAGGAGTAGCCCCTGCGGCTAGATATATGGGGCGTGAAATGACTTGTCCACCCCGCATGAAAAGAAAAATGACATCCTTATGGAAGTTTTATCCTACGCTCTCATTGGCCCTCATTCACGTACAAGACCTACACCCCTAACATAATTTTATAACTTTTTTTTTCTATAGAATTTTTTATTACATTCTAAATATAGTTATTGAAAGAAAATACATATTATACCCCATTGTGTAATTACCAAATGGGAAGAAGATGGGTATCACAAAACACATAGGGGTGTTAATTTCTAGTCCGAAACAATTGGATTCGCTGAAACTGACCACTGATCCTAACCAAACCTGAAATGACTTGCTTCATTTTGGTTCTATGAAACTGGTGTAAACTCATATAAAACCCAAATCGAAACCCTTAAAAAAAAAAAAATCAATAAAAAAACATTATTTTTAAACATTATGCCGTTGATGCCACTGCTACTTTCGAGCTTGTCTAATTACGTACATTTTTCCTTGATCTTGGCGTCCCATAGACATGCCCTATGCTTCTTTATTGTGATAGTTAGTCTGCCATACATATCAAACGCATCGATATTGATTGCCATGCTGTTTGTGAACGCTTTCAATTTAGTTGCATCACGACAACACATGTTCCCTCACACTTGCAATTGGCCAATTTGTTTACTAAACCCCTCGAGCGTGATATGTTTCAATTTCTCCTTTTCAAGTTAGACCTTTTTTACGCTCACACTCCAACTTAAGGGGGAATATTACGTCGAGAGTCAACAGTTGACCTTTTGGGAGAAGTCCTAGATGGTGCTACTTGCCTCCCAATGTGATATTTATACATTCTCTCACTTTTCATTCTTATATTTCCTTATTTTGCACAACAACTATTCTTTCGTTCTCTCTCTCTCACGTATGTATCTTTATCTATCAATTAAAGGGATCTTTTGCTTGTAACCTCATTTATATATCCTCATATACAATGAAGAAGAAAACAATCAAATATTTTGCTCAAATCTTATAGGAGCTTTTAACTTTAATGCATATATGTGAAGATCCTTAACCAAACTAGTAGCTGCCCAGTAAAGCCTGTTAAGACAACTTGAGATCAATCATAATAAAAATGAAACTGAATCGATTGACTTCTGACTTAATAGTTTGGTTTCAATTTGGCTTATTACTAGCTTGAAAACCCGATCAAAGTGACCAATTGACACCCCTCGGCATGTCCCCTCACATTTTTTCTCTTTTCCCTCCTCCCTTCTCATTAATGATAAGAATCTTCTATATAAATCAACACCAATTGGCTCTCTTTCTTTTTAGCGTATATGATAAGATAAATCCATTGCATGCCCATCCCATTCCCTTTTAATAAAGTAATTTCTTTTAGATATACTATATTTTGTTTTAAGGGAAGAAGAATACTATTTGGTTGCATGGCCATGTAGCAATGTAGAGGGCCAATGGGCACAATGGAGATATGTATTTGTATTTCATAAAGGTAGGAGCTATCATTTCGCTCTACGGGTGCAGGGACAACATGACCAGGTAGCGTTCTACCCCCTCCTCTTTTCTTTTAGGCTGCGTTTGGTAACGTTTATGTTCAAGAAATGTTTTGTGTCAAAAACAGAAATTTTAGTTTCTGTGTTAAATGTTTTTTTTTTTTTTT
>NC_056570.1:8772482-8884441 GCF_013358625.1 Macadamia integrifolia
TCACCAAACGCAGCATAAATCAATTTCGCTTCCCTTTTATTCGTGTATGAGATGGACCTAGTTAAACCCTACCGAAAAAAAAAAAACGTATTCCCTACTAATACAATCGGATATGGGTATTATTCGCCCCGAATGACAGCCACTAAATCAGTCGGCGTTTTAGCATCCAAAGATTCCAAAACAGACTTCCGAAGACAAAACGGTGATGTGAATTCACAGGTTCTATACGTAATCTGAAGTAGACTAGTAATGTCCCAACAAGAAACTTCGGATCTGCACCACCGCATCTTGGTCATAGAATGATGATGACAAGAATGACGTCATAACGGCATCCTCCTCCACATGATCAAACCTAATACCCCTTAGAGCCATAGATTGAGTTCTTTCTTACGTCATATTATGATCTCCATCATCTTCAGTTCATGATGATGCTTTTGTACCGTAATCTCACACGTGTCTAAAGATGATGTCGGTTCCTCTGGTCCCTCTCGGTACACAGAGTTTACAGAATCGGAACACCTCATGAACTTCCACGCGGTCTATCTCTGACTCGGTTAATAAATAGAGGTTGTCGCTAGCGCTCTTTGGTTTAATTTCTATTTATATTTCGAATCATCGATCACTTGATCAGCTTCTATTAATATAATATAATCACATAAAAACCGCCAAAATTCCTCACAAACCGAATCACACTTTCCTCTAATAAATTAAAGAAAATAGACCAAAAGGGGGGTTCTCCACTTCTATCTCTTTCTTTTTCTTTCATCCATCGGGTATCTCTTTGCATGCAATACACCAACACACGGCTCTGTTCTTTCTCTGCAACTCAATCTGTGTTCTTGAAGTTCTTTCATGTCGATCTCGAACTCGCCTGAAAACCTGGATCAGAAACCAAACATTCGTAATGAATCGGAGGATCGTAGCTTCTCTGTTCGGAGGAGAACGAACTCTAACGTGGTTAATGCCGTACCCGATTCGTGTTCCAAGGTTGGCACGATTGAGACGGTAACCAAATTTTCTTCCGTCGATTCTGCTGCTGAGATGAGTTCAGGTGAAGATAGAAATCGGATTGGTAATGGTGATGATCGAAAGGAAGAGGCGAATTCTTTTAGTAATGGACAGGTTTATAATGAGCGTGTTGGAATTGGTGAGGGTCGAAGCCCTGAGGCTGAGGTTCCGTTTAGATTTTCTTATCGCGCTTCCGCTCCTGCTCACCGGAGAGTAAAGGAGAGCCCTCTTAGTTCTGACGCTATCTTCAGACAGGTTAGTGATGCTTCTTGAGCTTATTTGTATGGTTTACGACGTCAAAGTGCGATTCTGGTTGCTTCTTTCGTTCATTGTTTTTTAGTTCGAAATTTATACCCCGAACTCTGAATAACCTCCGGCGGCCCTTTTTCCATTTCCTTTTTATTAATTTCATCATTAAATTTATGTCAATCGATTGGTTTTGATCTTCTTTTCTCTTTCTCCCTTTCTCCTGTCCCTTCTTATTAATGGATTTATTCTCTTTTATACGAACGTTAAGAGTATTAGCCTCTTGTAACAATGGTTATCCACTGATAAAACATGCTTTGCTAATATTGTGCTTATAGTGAAGGTACAATAGTTAACTAGCTTTTTCATCCAGTAGTCATGTAGTATTAGAGCCTGCACCATCATGATTGCAGTTTGGAAACTTGTCAAATTGAGATACTAGCTCAATAATTATTTTGCTTATTGTAATAAGTTCTGCTCCGTTTACAATTTTAACTGGCGAGGGCTCAAAGTTTCAGCTAGAGTATGAAGTGATTGCTTTTCTTGTCATAACAATGAGGCTGACACCTTCTACGAGTGAATTTTTGATCAAGTGTTTCTATGCAGACATTTTCAATATTGGGTTGGGATTTAAAATGCTCTTGCTGTTCTGCAGTTGCTTAATAGCACTGAGGTTGACACATACAAGGAGTGAATTGTGTGTCAAATATCTCAATGCAGGTGTTTATTTGTAGTGGGTCTGTTATGTTGCTGTGAGTTGTTAGGGATGTAAAGATTACTTGTTATTGGAACATTTTAACTCGTTTTGCATTTCTTGGCATTCACATGGATGGTTCCTTACCTTATCATGGTGCTCAACGAAAGATGTTTGTGTGATGCTCATTGAACTTTGGGAATTGACATTGTTTTTCTATCAATTGGTACTTAAAATAATGGAATGTTATGACCCTTAATTCACATTTTATGGCAGAG
The DNA here is from genome assembly GCF_013358625.1 of Macadamia integrifolia. Classification (NCBI taxonomy): domain Eukaryota; kingdom Viridiplantae; phylum Streptophyta; class Magnoliopsida; order Proteales; family Proteaceae; genus Macadamia; species Macadamia integrifolia. The sequence continues at coordinate 8,774,709 of NC_056570.1, forward strand.
TCATGCAGGTCTCTTCAACCTATGTATTTTAGTTCTTGTTGCTGTTAACGGCAGGCTAATCATTGAAAATTTAATGAAGGTTTGCCTCTAACTTACCATATTATTACTGAAAGACAACAATCAATCTGTTTATTAACTTTGATTCTTTTCTTTTCCCTGTTAGCTTGTTTCTAAGGGATTGTTCTTCCAGGACTTGAAACAATTTTTATTACTACTTTGGTTTTCATTTGCAGTATGGCTTATTAATCAGAGCTGGTTTCTGGTTTAGTTCAAAATCACTGAGAGATTGGCCACTTCTTATGTGTTGGTACTGATAATCAACATTCTCTTTCCTCCTTTTCCCAAAAAAGACAAATTGGCTGACTTGCATCACATTTGGGCTAAATTTGTCTTATTGATGTGTAGCCTGATTGAGTTTGTTGTTTCTCTGACATGGAAAACCTTTTATCTTGTGATCTTACTTTGCAGTCTCTCGCTGCCGATTTTCCCACTTGGTGCTTTCGCGGTTGAAAAGTCGGCAAAGCACAAGTTTATTCCTGAACCAGTAAGTGATTTTTTTCGCATTACTATCAATTTGTTCTTTTTAGATGATTGATGACTACTAATTCTGCTCATGATGCCTGATGAAAGACTACATTTTCTTTCTTGACTAGTACTTGTTTACTTGTTGTCAGTGTTATCTTTTCTTAAGTAGGGATTGTTATATGAAGGCGTGATGATTGTTTACATTGTTGGATTGAATCAACTTGTGCTTTCTGTTCACTTGGGATCCCTAACATATTGTAATGATTTCATCAATAAGGATCAATTCCATTTGTGCCTGCCCTATGATGTGCATAGTTAACATTGGCTCTTGGAGGAAAATAAGCTGCATCATTGGTCATTAGAGTGACCATTAAAGAGATATACCGTTTAAAGACCAAACTGTGCTTTGTCAGCTATTTGGCTTAGTGTACTAAAATGTAGCCCAATCCTGAAAAATGAATGGGTAACTTGTAACCACCAAATCTGTACTCAGGTCAAAGTGCTCAACCCAAGCCTCAAGGATGGTCTAATTTTGGTTATACAACTAAACTTTTCCCTATGCATTTTTTTTTTTTTTTTTTTTTTTTTAAGGGTTACTATGTAGTATACATCATTGCGGTTCAGTTGGGGGCATAGTGCATGGTGCATGAGCTCTTAACCTAGCACAACCAGACTTTCCAGCCCAAGCTCAAAGTGAGGATAGAAATACAATTTTCCGCCACACTACAAAGTATTCACATCATGCTGGTGCAAAGTGCGCTCTTTCATATACTTGGTGTATCTCTGGTTCTGCATGGAGTAGTCAGTTTGAATTTTTTCTTTTCCAGATAATTGTGGGCACAAAATTCTTCTCAGGAGACTTGGTGTCATTGATAGGGAAAGAGAGGATATTATTTGATGCTTCTAAGTCTCAGTGACAGCACCAGTATCAGACATTATTTGGCTCTTGTTATGGCTGGCCTTTGATGTTTCTTTTGCTTTGCAGGTTGTTTTGTCGCTTCATGTATTAATTTGTACGGCTTCACTCCTTTATCCAATTTTTGTGATTCTCAGGTCAGTTATATGCCATCTTTTTTCTTCTCTTCCTGCCATATTATTTTCTAAGTCCCCTCCCTTTTTTTTTCTGGGAGAAAGGTATTACAGTTTGTATAAAAGACTACCAGTAAGCAACCTGTAACTCAGGCTCTATACATAGCCTTATGGCCACTAGGGGCCTCTACAAAAATGCACAAATATTCCCTCCTTACAATAAAAAAAAATGCTCCCAATCCACTGCTGTTCGTTTACAAAATCAGACTCTCAGACCACCTACCTAAATGGAAAAAGTGTTGTTTCCCTTAAAATCTGGAACAATAGAAATCCAACTAGATGCTATCCACTTGATTTTAGATGCATTCAAAGGCTTCCATGGGTCATTCTTGTTAGGTATTACAATATTTATGCAAGTATACTGCTGCCAGGTGGGGGGAAGGTGTTAATTAATTCTGTCAAAGACTCAAAAGTAATCATTAAGGACTCTGGTATTTTTGTTTTACAGAGATATAGAGATGATACGCTCATTAGATAATCCTTATTCGTGAACTGTGACTGCTAAGTTATTTGTACAGACAGTGAGAGTGGTGTTAGAAGTGAAACTTGAAAGAGAAGTGGAATTCCCTAGCCCTTCAGTTGGTCTTTTTACATGTGTATTCTAAGTCACAACCAGCTTTGAACTAGTTTAATGTGCATGAATAAGTAACAACACAAACTCTTGCTTCTCTTCCAGTTGGACATGGTGTTCACTTGCTTGTGTTTGAGATACTGATGCCATTTGGTTAATGGATTGTTAAGTATATAATGTAAGACTAGTTTCTGACCCATTTCTAAGAATTCAATTAAGAACCAAACTAAGTAAAGCAGATAGAAATTATGGCCGATGCAGATCAAATCGATGGTGGTGGGTTTTCAGATCTAAAAATCAGAGGAAAGAAGGTGCAGATTGATGGATAATCCAAAGGCTATTTGCTTGCTGGTTCTTTGTTTTAGCATTCAGCAATGGGAAGAAGATAGGGGAAAGAAGAAAAAAAGGGAGAGAAAATTTGGGAAAGGAGGAGACAATTGTTGTGGGGGGGGAAGAAGATAGGGAAATAGATTGACCCAATCTCTCAATCCTAAACTGTATCGGAGGTTTCCTAAACTGACCAAACAACCTGATCTATTAAGGAAACTGAAATAACATGACTGGACATATCCATAAACCACTAAACAGCAATAAAATAAAACAAATTAGAAATCCTAACACTATTCCACAATTAGATTGCAGATAAAGTTCCTAAAACTTGAAAATATGGAACCGCAAGCTGTTGATGGACTCCACAAGACTACTATTAACTTAAATACCATCCTACAGTACTAGGACCATATTATTTCATTGCTCCACATAATAAAATTCAGATCCAACACCCACTTGAAAGATCAAGCCATCACAAAGTGTTGAGAGCAGCTTTCTTCCAGCTACCTCATAGTAACTCTGAAATTACAGAAGGCTCTCCAGAAATGTCAAAAACCCAGATAAACCACTGTACCTAATTATGAAACTGCCGCTGCAACCCAAAATCAATTTTAAAATTTTTAACGACCAATTTAGAGCCTTACCCAAAAAAAAAAAAAAAACCAATTTAGAGTGCCAAAACTAAAACCTGCTGTAACTCCATGGTACTAACTATATCCCTCTAACAGTAAAAAAAGAGAGGAAAAAACTACACAAAATGGTCTCTCAGTGTAGCGCCACAGATCAATGACTCCAGAGAAGGACTTCTCTGTATCAAAGGTATTGAGGAGGATTTTGCAGTGTTTCGGTGTGAAAACACATAAGAAAATTTCCATGTAATGGGAGATGCAATTCTAAGAATTTGTGGTAGCTAGGGGGTTTTCTGATGGTTTCTGTATGCGCATGTAGAGAATCACGGGATTGTCAATGGTAATAGAGATATACCCCTTAAGAGATCTCTTCTTTCGTCGTATCTTCCCTTCCACACCCCCACCCCCCATTTGAATCATTGAATTGTCCTTAGTAATAGAGATATACCTCTGAAGGAAGAACGGGGGGAAAAGGATGAAGTCAGTTTTTTTTTTTTTACCCCTCAAGCTCTCATCGGACAGATCCTTTAGCTGTTGGGTTTCTTGGTTATCAACTAACTAGGTGTTGGTTGCAGAAATGGTTGAGCTTACCAGTTACCTCACCGGTCCTTAGGTTAGGATTATACACCAAATCTCTTTAGCTGCTGATTGCATAAGTAATGCTTGACTACGAAAGTTGCATTGAAGATTTCCTTTTTTATCCAGGACTTTTTTTTTTGTATGCTTACTCATTGCACCAATATAAAATCTCTTCTTATCTTTGTCTCAGAAAAGTGAGAAAAGAGTTGGGAAGTGGTAGCGTTCATGATTTATCCACCTTTTTTGTTCGGCTACAACAAGAGAAATTTCATTGAAAAATGAAGAGAATGAAGTGTACAAAGCAGATCCCAACAGAAGCCAAGACACAAAATAAGATAAAATAAAGGGTGTACCTAGTGCACGAGGCTCCTGCCACTGGGGGGGTCCAGGGAGGGTCATAATGTACTCAGCCTTACCTCCGCTTCACAGAGAGGCTGTTTCTTGACTTGAACCCGCGACCACTAGGTTGCAATGGAACAAACAACCTTAACATTGTGCTGAGGTCTGCCCTCTACAAAATAAAATAAAATGTATAAATGAATGGCCGACAAACATTCCAAGCCCCACAACCTGCCCTTTCTGTATGTGTCACATGCAAAATCTGGGGGCTAGGTATTTATGTTTTTGACAAGCCATCGTAGGTGGGGAGCTCGATTTTGGTTTCTGGCCATTAGCTAAACCTTCGAGAGGCCAAACTGTGACCTGCCTTTTGTTGAGCTAAATACAATTAAAATAATAAGTGATTATATGAATGAGAATTAGAAAGAAACTAAGACGGCATACACTTCGATTGCTGTAGAACAATGGTGTGAAAAGAAAAGTACTTGGAGCTTATGGCCTCCCAAATGCGTACTCTCTTTTTTTACAAACGAAGCATGCAAAGAGGAAACTCTCCTTCTTCAGAAAGAGAGAAGGCCCCAAATCCAAATGCCTCGTTCCTTGAGTGGGGAGAGCTATTACAACAGCCTGTTAAGCTCCTTCTCTTGACAAAAATGTCATCCCTTATGCAAGACTTCCCACAATACCTAAAAATTGCATGAGTGGAAACCCCTCCCTGATGTAGATGCTTAGATTAATCTGTGCATGTGATGAGCTCACTAAAAGATGTGAGGAAGGGGATACTGATCTATTTGGATCAAATCTGATCTCAGATCTAATGCAGATTTTAAGAAGATAGTAACCAGATTTCAATTACTGCTTTCCATGAATTGAATCAGAAATAAAAAAATTCCCTAAGTAGGGGTGCAACTGGCCTGGTCCAAGCTTGGGTTTTTTTAACACCCAGACCAATCCAGCCCAAGGTCGGGCTGGGATACCGCAACCCGAGCCCAGCCCACCCTGACTCTGATTGACCCTGATTGGGTTTTGCACGGTTGCACCTCTATCCCAGTGTATAGATAATTGAGGAGGTGGTAAGGAGGTTGATGTAGATGGAGAGAGAAGATTTTAAAAAAAAATACATGAAAAGGTTCTCTGCATTGCCAGCAGAGGGTACACTAGCACCCTCTCTCTGTTTCTCTCCTCCTCACATGAAATGACCTTGCTGCCCTCCCATGTACGAAACCGTTCCACCGCAACTCATTGGTGCACTCCTTTATGTCACTTGCTCAGAGAACCCTCTCCCTTAAAAATATGTATTTCTAGAAAATTGGTTTGAAGGAGAAGGGATGAGAGAGAGAATCTGTTGTGCTGTCCAAAGAGGTAGTGAAGATAGTAGGAAAGAAAGAAGGGAGAGTATCACCAGCCGTGAGGGAGGAGAGAGAAAATATAAGAAAGATGAGTTAGAGAGCGATCTCTCACCCGATCTAGAGAAAGGAGAAAGAAAGAGCCAGCTAGGCAAGTTACCACAACAAACAAAGTAATAGTGGGAGTGGTTACATATTCATAAACTAATTAAATAGAGATGGTAAGGATTCTAGAAACTAGATTTTCTAAANGGGCATAGTGCATGGTGATGCGGATCCGGATTCCCAAAATCAGGGATTGGATCACTTAGGGCCCACCAAAATGACTAAGAAGCTCAATGTAATGGTTGAGGGGTATTCTTCTAATTTCAGAAACAATTTCAAGAGCTTAAGAGAGAGGAAAATAACTAGTAGGGTCAAACTGAAATATAAAAGTAGAAGAGGAGGGGTAATGTGTAATTGTTAAAGTGAGGGGGAGGAATAATAGAACAAAATTTTAGGGCAGGGGCTTTCATGTAATAACAGGGAATAAACTCTTTTAAAACAAAAGAAAAAAGAAAAAAGAAAAAACCTGTTTCTTCTTCTTCTTATAGTGAGAACCAGAAACCAGCGGAACAGAAAAAAAAACTCCGATCGGTTGGACTCCTTCGATAGAGCTTGGTTTGACCTGAACTTCGAAACGAAGGCTGCCAGCATTAAGGTCTCTTGACCTCGACAAATAAACACTTCAAACAAGAAGTAAGAGGAGCTGTATTGTCCCTACAACTCAGATCTGGCAGTAATAGGGAACCAGATCTGAACTTGGTCTCAAACTTCTTGATAGAACGACCCTCTGGAGACGAGATTCTAGGGCTAGGGTCGCCTAGGGAAGGAGAACCCTCCACCAAAATCTCAGTCCAAGCAGATCAAGAATGAGGGAGATCAATCCCTTTGTTTGGGACTGCAACTACCGCCCAGAAACAGAGAAAAGAATACAAATCAGAAAAGGAAGAGAAAAGTAGAAGAAGAAAATAAAAAGAGAAGAAAGGAGAGAGTCACGGCCACCAAAGCTTCAGCCAAGTAAACATCCAATTTCAAATCAAAATTGCAAATCTAACTGAGTTCTTCTCTATTACATGACTAATATAAAGGAAAAATCAAACAATTAATGGAAACTACTTGAAAATGGAAACTATTCTAAAATTAGAAGCTAGCTAATTTAAAAAGAAATTATTTCTAAAACAATAGAAAATCAAATCAAAAGATATTTCTTTCCCAAGTCCATCATGCAATTGCATCAGCTCTCCCGGTCTTAAAAGAACTTGACTCCGTCGAGTTAGGTCGTGCTCCCAAGATACCCTTGTAAGTTTCTCGCTGATGAGGTGGCACGTATCTCGAAGCAGAAGATGGGAACATAACACCAAGAGGAGGGAGAGTAGGCTGACGTGTCACTGGAGCTGGAGTCAGTCGACGACGTGGCATGTTTGATAATGCATGTGGCCTCATTAAGTACATACAACCTCCTTGCTTCACCTTGATGGTGTTCCGTGCGCCATCATAGAGAATGCCTGCATGTCGCTACCAAGGTCGCCCTAGAAGAATGTCGCAGTGTGCCAATGGGGTGACCATACAAGTGACATGGTACTGTAACGGCTCAAACTGTAAGTGTACTCGAACAACTGCAGTTGCCTCTTCTCGAGCTGTGGGTCCAAAACCTTGCACATGAATCTTCTTAAAAAGCTGCTTCTGTGGAAGGTTGTGTGCTCAAACAAATTCAGCAGATATGAAGTTTGCTTCTACCCCAGTATCAACAACTGCATGAACATCAATAGGGTCGGAGCCATGCAGGAGAGTACCCTTCTGTCTAAAGAGAGGAGCCTTATCAACTAGTCTATTCGAAAAAGATGAAAGACTAGCTGAATGAGCTTCTACATCCTTATCTTCATCATCAATAATATCATCGTCCTTGAGGGGATAAGGATATAAATGAGATTCATCTTCACTCTTCTCTGTTGGCTGCTTCTCTGCTACGCTCACAGAACAAGTCCTGTTGGGACACTTGTTGGAATAGTGACCCTTCTCACCACAACTATGGCATATGATATTCTTCACCCCAACACTATCCTTATTGAAATCTGACCTTTTCTCTTCGACTCTGCGAGCTTCAGGCCTCTTTTCCTCCATATGTGGTGGAGGTCTATAAACTGAAGAAGTCTTGAGCATACCCTTCCAATAAATGGACTTCTCTTCAGCTGTCTTGGCATGAGCCGCTGCCACATCAACAGACCTGAAATCAATGTTAGCCAACTCAAGTCAAATCTCAGTACTTAACCCACTGATATATCGCATCACCTGTTGCTGGTCTGTTTCTTGAAGCCGACACCTTGAAGACAGTTTGTGGAATTCGAGGGTGTAAGAATCCACATCTTTGTTCCCTTCTTGCAAGTTAAGTAATTTATGGAACATTACCTTTTCATAATTAAGAGGAACAAATTTTTCAGTTAGGATCTGCTTCATGACCTCCCAATTGGTAACGGGTCCAAGTCTTCTGACAAACCTTGCATGTAGTACATCATCCCACCATGAACATGCATACCCAATAAACTTGGTGATGATGAGCTCACACTTCTTCATGTCTAGAAGAGATTTATACGCAAAAATTCTCTCCACTTTGGTAAGCCAGTCAAGAAATTCCTCAGGTCCCTTTTCACCACTAAACTCAGGAACCTCAACTTTGATGCCATAATCTCTGTCAAAAAATTGCCGGGTAACATCCTGGGGAACAACTGGATCAAGTTGCTGCCTCTGAGGTGTATCTACAATCCGTAAAGTGTTGAGCTGAGGAGGTAATGTAGAGGATCCTTCTTCAACTCGCTTGTCGGACCTCTTCATAAAGGCAATCATCTCTTCCATAAATTTGTCAAACTTGGCTTCAGTCCTCTCAAGCCTAGCAGCAGTATTCTGTTGGTTCTCAGCTAACTCACGATACAATTTGTTAAACTCAGCATTGGTAATGTGACTTGCCATGGTTAGAAAACTGCAGGAAAATTTGCTCTGATACCACTTGATGCGGATCCGGATTCCCAAAATCAGGGATTGGATCACTTAGGGCCCACCAGAATGACTAAGAAGCTCAATGTAATGGTTGAGGGGTATTCTTCTAAATTCAGAAACAATTTTAAGAGCTTAAGAGAGGAAAATAACTAGTAGGGTCAAACTGAAATATAAAAGTAGAAGAGGAGGGGTAATGTGTAATTATTAAAGTGAGGGGGAGGAATAATAGAACAAAATTTTAGGATAGGGGCTTTCATGTAATAACAGGGAATAAACTCTTTTAAAACAAAAGAAAAAAAAAAAGAAAAAACCTGTTTCTTCTTCTTCTTATCATGAGAACCAGAAACCAGCGGAACAGAAAAAAAAACTCCGATCGGTCGGACTCCTTCGATAGAGCTTGGTTTGACCTGAACTTCGAAACGAAGGCTGCCAGCATTAAGGTCTCTTGACCTCGACAAATAAACACTTCAAACAAGAAGTAAGAGGAGCTGTATTGTCCCTACAACTCAGATCTGGCAGTAATAGGGAACCGGATCTGAACTTGGTCTCAAACTTCTTGATAGAACGACCCTCTGGAGACGAGATTCTAGGGCTAGGGTCGCCTAGGGAAGGAGAACCCTCCACCAAAATCTCAGTCCAAGCAGATCAAGAATGAGGGAGATCAATCCCTTTGTTTGGGACTGCAACTACCGCCCAGAAACAGAGAAAAGAATACAAACCAAAAAAGGAAGAGAAAAGTAGAAGAAGAAAATAAAAAGAGAAGAAAGGAGAGAGTCACGGCCACCAAAGCTTCAGCCAAGTAAACATCCAATTTCAAATCAAAATTGCAAATCTAACTGAGTTCTTCTCTATTACATGACTTATATAAAGGAAAAATCAAACAATTAATGGAAACTACTTGAAAATGGAAACTATTCTAAAATTAGAAGCTAGCTAAGTTAAAAAGAAATTATTTCTAAAACAATAGAAAATCAAATCAAAAGATATTTCTTTCCTAAGTCCATCGTGCAACTGCATCACATGGTGCATGAGCTCTTAACCTAGCACAACCAGACTTTCCAGCCCAAGCTCAAAGTGAGGATAGAAACATAGTTTTTAAGGCGGTAAGGCGACGGAGGCGTTTGAGGGTCTTTCGGAGCGCCTTAGTGATAAGGCGGGCATAAAGCGTCGCCTTATTGACTAAAGCGTTCCTGTGTAATTTTTTTATAGAACCAATCTATTTGGCTCAAATCCTAGTTGAATCCTATTACTCATATGTTAAATAAATATTAAATGTTTATATTCATACCAATGTACGATATTCATCAAGAAAACAAATCAATAAAGTGAATAAATTAAGTTCATCTTCATCAATCATCAATCATCAATCATCAATCATCAATAATATAAATACATAATTATGAAACAAAATTATAAATATAAAGAAAAGAAGACATAAAAAATACAAGTATTTATTATACTTACCTTTATGATGCCAAAATGAGTACCTAAGCCCTAAGGTCATCCACTATATTTCTACTCCTGTCAAAGAAGAATGAAGCTCACCGCTGCCAGAGCAAAATGGTCGCCTGGATTAGTGCTTCTTCCTTGTTCCTTGATCCTTCTCAAAGCCCTTTCTTAAAACCCTTGACAAAATCCAAACCCTGTTTGTGAATCGGGTTTTTATTTTGTTTGTTTTGGTTATTTTTGGTGGAGTAAAGCTGATCCAATACATCTCAAGTGTTAACAAAACTATACACCTACCAATAAAAAATCTATATTTTGAATCTTCATCAAGTAATTTTAAAATGTGTTAAAAAAAAAAAACTCATAAGGCGCCACTTCACATAAGGCGGATCACTGCCTTACCATCTCTAGACTGCATCAGTGCCAAGGCGCTGCTAAGGCATCGCCTTACCAGCGCCTTAAAAACTATGGATAGAAATACAATTTTCCGCCACACTACAAAGTATTCACATCATGCTGGTGCAAAGTGCACTCTTTCATATACTTGGTGTAGCTCTGGTTCTGCATGGAGTAGTCAGTTTGAATTTTTTCTTTTCCGGATAATTGTGGGCACAAAATTCTTCTCAGGAGACTTGGTGTCATTGATAGGGAAAGAAAGGATATTATTTGATGCTTCTAAGTCTCAGTGACAGCACCAGTATCAGACATTATTTGGCTCTTGCTATGGCTGGCCTTTGATGTTTCTTTTGCTTTGCAGGTTGTTATGTCGCTTCATGTATTAATTTGTACGGCTTCACTCCTTTATCCAATTTTTGTGATTCTCAGGTCAGTTATATGCCATCTTTTTTCTTCTCTTCCTGCCATATTATTTTCTAAGCCCCCTCCCTTTTTTTCTGGGAGAAAGGTATTACAGTTTGTATAAAAGACTACCAGTAAGCAACCTGTAACTCAGGCTCTATACATAGCCTTATGGCCACTAGGGGCCTCTACAAAAATGCACAAATATTCCCTCCTTACAATAAAAAAAATGCTCCCAATCCACTGCTGTTCGTTTACAAAATCAGAGTCTCAGACCACCTACCTAAATGGAAAAAGTGTTGGTTCCCTTAAAATCTGGAACAATAGAAATCCAACTAGATGCTATCCACTTGATTTTAGATGCATTCAAAGGCTTCCATGGGTCATTCTTGTTAGGTATTACAATATTTATGCAAGTATACTGCTACCAGGTGGGGGGAAGGTGTTAATTAATTCTGTTAAAGACTCAAAAGTAATCATTAAGGACTCTGGTATTTTTGTTTTACAGAGATATAGAGATGATACGCTCATTAGATAATCCTTATTCGTGAACTGTGACTGCTAAGTTATTTGTACAGACAGTGAGAGTGGTGTTAGAAGTGAAACTTGAAAGAGAAGTGGAATTCCCTAGCCCTTCAGTTGGTCTTTTTACATGTGTATTCTAAGTCACAACCAGCTTTGAACTAGTTGAATGTGCATGAATAAGTAACAACACAAACTCTTGCTTCTCTTCCAGTTGGACATGGTGTTCACTTGCTTGTGTTTGAGATACTGATGCCATTTGGTTAATGGATTGTTAAGTATATAATGTAAGACTAGTTTCTGACCCATTTCTAAGAATTCAATTAAGAACCAAACTAAGTAAAGCAGATAGAAATTATGGCCGATGCAGATCAAATCGATGGTGGTGGGTTTTCAGATCTAAAAATCAGAGGAAGGAAGGTGCAGATTGATGGATAATCCAAAGGCTATTTGCTTGCTGGTTCTTTGTTTTAGCATTCAGTAATGGGAAGAAGATAGGGGAAAGAAGAAAAAAAGGGAGAGAAAATTTGGGAAAGGAGGAGACAATTGTTTTATTTTTTTTGGGGGGGGGGGGGGGGGGGGAAGAAGATAGGGAAATAGATTGACCCAATCTCTCAATCCTAAACTGTATAGGAGGTTTCCTAAACTGACCAAACAACCTGATCTATTAAGGAAACTGAAATAACATGACTGGACGTATCCATAAACCACTAAACAGCAATAAAATAAAACAAATTAGAAATCCTAACACTATTCCACAATTAGATTGTAGATAAAGTTCCTAAAACTTAAAAATATGGAACCGCAAGCTGTTGATGGACCCCACAAGACTACTATTAACTTAAATACCATCCTACAGTACTAGGACCGTATTATTTCATTGCTCCACATAATAAAATTCAGATCCAACACCCACTTGAAAGATCAAGCCATCACAAAGTGTTGAGAGCAGCTTTCTTCCAGCTACCTCATAGTAACTCTCAAATTACAGAAGGCTCTCCTGAAATGTCAAAAACCAGATAAACCACTGTACCTAATTATGAAACTGCCGCTGCAACCCAAAATCAATTTTAAAATTTTTAACGACCAATTTAGAGCCTTACCCAAAAAAAAAAAAAAACCTACCAATTTAGAGTGCCAAAACTAAAACCTGCTGTAACTCCATGGTACTAACTATATCCCTCTAACAGTAAAAAAAGAGAGGAAAAAACTACACAAAATGGTCCCTCAGTGTAGCGCCACAGATCAATGACTCCAGAGAAGGACTTCTCTGTATCAAAGGTATTGAGGAGGATTTTGCAGTGTTTCGGTGTGAAAACACATAAGAAAATTTCCATGTAATGGGAGATGCAATTCTAAGAATTTGTGGTAGCTAGGGGGTTTTCTGATGGTTTCTGTATGCGCATGTAGAGAATCACGGGATTGTCAATGGTAATAGAGATATACCCCTTAAGAGATCTCTTCTTTCGTCGTATCTTCCCTTCCATACCCCCACCCCCCATTTGAATCATTGAATTGTCCTTAGTAATAGAGATATACCTCTTAAGGAAGAACTGGGGGAAAAGGATGAAGTCAGTTTTTTTTTTTTTTACCCCTCAAGCTCTCATCTGACAGATCCTTTAGCTGTTGGGTTTCTTGGTTATCAACTAACTAGGTGTTGGTTGCAGAAATGGTTGAGCTTACCAGTTACCTCACCGGTCCTTAGGTTAGGATTATACACCAAATCTCTTTAGCTGCTGATTGCATAAGTAATGCTTGACTACGAAAGTTGCATTGAAGATTTCCTTTTTTATCCAGTACTTTTTTTTTTGTATGCTTACTCATTGCACCAATATAAAATCTCTTCTTATCTTTGTCTCAGAAAAGTGAGAAAAGAGTTGGGAAGTGGTAGCGTTCATGATTTATCCACCTTTTTTGTTCGGCTACAACAAGAGAAATTTTATTGAAAAATGAAGAGAATGAAGTGTACAAAGCAAATCCCAACAGAAGCCAAGACACAAAATAAGATAAAATAAAGGGTGTACCTAGTGCACGAGGCTCCTGCCACTGGGGGGGTCCAAGGAGGGTCATAATGTACTCAGCCTTACCTCCGCTTCACAGAGAGGCTGTTTCTTGACTTGAACCCGCGACGACTAGGTTGCAATGGAACAAACAACCTTAACATTGTGCTGAGGTCTGCCCTCTACAAAATAAAATAAAATGTATAAATAAATGGCCGACAAACATTCCAAGCCCCACAACCTGCCCTTTCTGTATGTGTCACATGCAAAATCTGAGGGAAGGTGGGTTGGTTGATATTGCTAGGTATTTATGTTTTTGACAAGCCATCGTAGGTGGGGAGCTCCATTTTGGTTTCTGGCCATTAGCTAAACCTTCGAGAGGCCAAACTGTGACCTGCCTTTTGTTGAGCTAAATACAATTAAAATAATGAGTGATTATATGAATGAAAATTAGAAAGAAACTAAGACGGCATGCACTTCGATTGCTGTAGAACAATGGTCTGAAAAGAAAAGTACTTGGAGCTTATGGCCTCCCAAATGCGTACTCTCTTTTTTTACAAACGAAGCATGCAAAGAGGAAACTCTCCTTCTTCAGAAAGAGAGAAGGCCCCAAATCCAAATGCCTCATTCCTTGAGTGGGGAGAGCTATTACAACAGCCTGTTACGCTCCTTCTCTTGACAAAAATGTCATCCCTTATGCAAGACTTCCCACAATACCTAAAAATTGCATGAGTGGAAACCCCTCCCTGATGTAGATGCTTAGATTAATCTGTGCATGTGATGAGCTCACTAAAAGATGTGAGGAAGGGGATACTGATCTATTTGGATCAAATCTGATCTCAGATCTAATGCAGATTTTAAGAAGATAGTAACCAGATTTCAATTACTGCTTTCCATGAATTGAATCAGAAATAAAAAAATTCCCTAAGTAGGGGTGCAACTGGCCTGGTCCAAGCTTGGGTTTTTTTAACACCCAGACCAATCCAGCCCAAGGTCGGGCTGGGATACCGCAACCCGAGCCCAGCCCACCCTGACTCTGATTGACCCTGATTGGGTTTTGCACGGTTGCACCTCTATCCCAGTGTATAGATAATTGAGGAGGTGGTAAGGAGGTTGATGTAGATGGAGAGAGAAGATTTTAAAAAAAAATACATGAAAAGGTTCTCTGCATTGCCAGCAGAGGGTACACTAGCACCCTCTCTCTGTTTCTCTCCTCCTCACATGAAATGACCTTGCTGCCCTCCCATGTACGAAACCGTTCCACCGCAACTCATTGGTGCACTCCTTTATGTCACTTGCTCAGAGAACCCTCTCCCTTAAAAATATGTATTTCTAGAAAATTGGTTTGAAGGAGAAGGGATGAGAGAGAGAATCTGTTGTGCTGTCCAAAGAGGTAGTGAAGATAGTAGGAAAGAAAGAAGGGAAAGTATCACCAGCCTTGAGGGAGGAGAGAGAAAATATAAGAAAGATGAGTTAGAGAGCGATCTCTCACCCGATCTAGAGAAAGGAGAAAGAAAGAGCCAGCTAGGCAAGTTACCACAACAAACAAAGTAATAGTGGGAGTGGTTACATATTCATAAACTAATTAAATAGAGATGGTAAGGATTCTAGAAACTAGATTTTCTAAACTAATTCTAAGACATGAACCCTACAGTACTTTCTAAATAAGAATTTTGGAGTCTAGATCTTCTAGATAACTTAGGCCACACACAACTAATAAAAGAAGACTTCTTTAATGACTAAGCTAAATCCAACAATACTAATGGACCCCACAAATCAGCTAAAAACTATAGACAGAAATAACAATTAACTTCCCCGCCCCCCCCCCATAAATAAAATGACAATTCTGACCCTGGTTAACAAGCAGCAGAAACTGGATCTTGGAGTGATTCGGCTTCAATCACTTAATTGCATACATAACCCCTAGTGGTCTTCAAATTTTGAAAATATATGCAAATAAATGGGTAAACTACAAAAATATGTTGGAAGTGTTAAGGGTTTGACCTACAAAGGCAGGCCAATTCTCTCATACATTAGAATGTTAAATTTCTAAGCTTAGAATTTTGTATCTGTCATCTTTGGTTACTGATTTCTACAAAAAAAAAAAATCTTTGGTTACTGATTGTATAGACACAAAAGTTGCATTGGAGTACATTTTGTAGAGAAAAAAATTCTGTGTTTGACACATTTAGATATTGTGAGAGACGTAAACCTGGTATTTAATTATCTTTTAATTTCTTCAACATTTTTTCATTCCCACCCCCCCCCCCATTTTTGGGGTTGTGGGTGTGGGGGGGGGGTGGGGGGGGGGGTGGGGGGGGGGGGGGAGCTTGAACACTATTAACTTGGTCTCTTTGTGTTAATGATTTGAAATTCTTGCAGGTGTGGTTCTGCTGTTCTATTTGGCATTGCTTTAATGCTCCTTGCAAGCATTGTGTGGTTAAAGTTAGTATCTTATGCACACACAAATTGTGATATGAGGGCACTTGCCAAGTCAACTGATAAGGTAACCTTGATATTCACTTTGTGCATTCTATTTTAACATTTTTTTTTTTGGGTCAGTTTATGCATTTTTTCAGAAATTGATTTCAAGACTTCTATGCTTGCAAATGAGAAAAAAATCAATATGTTTTCGTTGATTGTACTATGTCACTTATTTTTGAGAAATTATCACGTTCATTTTATTCTTGGAAGTGATACTGAGAGTTGGAGATAGAGAAATACGTGGGGTAATCTATAGACTGTCTGGCATTTCAAATAGGGCTTTACTTTCACATTTGTTATGCAGTCAATATACATTCTCCTCTTATAGTTAACACTAACAAGTAGCATATTTTATTCTTATTTCTACTACAATAAAAAATGTGCACGTCTGGACAGTCCCACCCAGGGCTCACTTGGACATTATTTCAGTTACTCTGCTAATCTGCTGATGCAATGTCAAGCAATAATGATTTACCTTATTCCAAAATAGTTCTCTTGTGATGTTAGGTGGCTTCCAAGTCTTCAGATATGGATTACTCTTATGATGTTAGCTTTGAGAGTTTGGCATACTTTATGGTGGCTCCTACATTATGTTACCAGGTAACCTCACTGTGTCAACCCCACGCACCCCACCCCCACCCCCCAAACCACCCCACCCCAAAAAAAAAGACGTGCTTACTTCAAATGCATTCCATATTACTACAGTTATTCTAGATCATAAAAGTACCCTTTATTATTATTAGGAAAATGTTGTTCTGGTGTAAAAAAGGTATCTTTGGATGGTCCACCTGTTCTTCCACATGGTATGGCAATTCCGACTGTTGGATATCTAGAGAATGACCTGGATTTCCTACTTGCCAAATTTCAGACTCAAATTCAAATTGTATATTGTCCCATGTATTGGTATCTTTCCTTGTATTTTTCAGCCATCCATGAATTGGCATGTGCCTTCCCATAGTCCTGGATCTTCAAAGCTTTATTTTGCCAGCTGGCCAACTCTCTTTGGGATCAAACTTGACATGTCTCCACAAAATTTAGCCCTATCTGCCTGCCACATGGCAGGACAAGGCGCCTGTTGCAAAGATTTTTTGACTAACATCCATGAAAATTGCCCGCTTGTTGTAATTGTAGTTACCAGTGTGATGCAAGCCATATTAGCCCTTATGTCCTTGTTTAGTTTGTCCTTTATTTTGGGATTGACTTAGTACTAGATTAAGGTCCTACTATTTTTGCTTATGGCCTACTTTTTCCCACTCCACAGATAAGTCTTACTTTGATTATGTATATATTGGTGTACTTAAAGCTGAAGCCTTAAGTAGTTGTTGCTTTAGTCACAATGTCTTCTGATCCCCGCAATTATCATATTACTCAACTATTTGCAGGCAAGCTATCCTCGTTCTACATGCATTCGGAAGGGTTGGGTGATCCGTCAACTTGTTAAACTGGTAATATTTACAGGAGTGATGGGTTTTATTGTAGAACAAGTAAGTTGCTTCTTCATATGTTTAAAACTGTAGTCTGATTTACTTTATTTCGGATTTCAAAACTGACATAACTACAGTATCTCTAAGTTTCTTTTGGTGGAAGAATTTTGCAGTACATTAATCCAATTGTCCAACATTCTCAACACCCTTTGAAAGGCAACCTTTTATATGCTATTGAGAGGGTCTTGAAGCTATCAGTTCCAACCTTATATGTCTGGCTTTGCATGTTCTATTGCTTTTTCCACCTTTGGTATGTGAACCTATCCTGATTTAGTAATGCACTTCCTTAAAGAAAATGAAAAGATCTATACATGTAATTCCTTAGATCATTTTTCATGTTATATCACGTAGATTTTTTTTACCAATATTCAGATTTTTAGTTGAACCATGGTAGTTGGAACTTGCGATTTTCATCGAATATAGTTTTTTTCTAATTGCCCTATCTAATTTGTAGCATTTAGGAATTTTTTTCTTCCTCTGTTGTATTTTGTTTCTTTTGGGCGGGTGGGGGGGCTCTCCTTTTCCCTTGTACTCTATTTTTAATATTATATTATATTCTTTCCTCTTAAAAAAAAAAAAAAAAAATTATAGTGCAAAGCCTACTGTTTCATCATTGTGGATGCATTTTTTTTAAGGTCCTTAGGCAGTACTTTCAGGCAAAAAGGATTGTAGGCTGTAGCCCCATCTGTTGCATGGCTTTGAAAATTGTTATATTCTCTTTCTTGGATTGAATTCACATCCCCTTTTTGTGCCTACTTTTAATCTTCCCCTTATTCTTTTGCTTTTCTCCCTATTGGTTTTAAATATACTGTTGTTAACTATGAATCATTCTAGTGGGACATGTTTATAAAAATAAATAAATTCTCTCTCTCGAGAACAGTCATATAGCTTTCATTTATTCTTAACTTTCTACTTGGAGTTAAGAGTTAGCTGACATTGTATTTGCAATTTAGGTTAAATATACTTGCTGAGCTGCTGCGATTTGGTGATCGTGAGTTCTATAAAGATTGGTGGAATGCAAAAACAGTTGAGGAGGTAACTTTTCTAGGTTGATAACTTGGAGTTTAATAATTGACTTTCCCACCTTTCCATATCTGAATTTAGTTTCTGGATTTAATTTGTCTGTTCTGAACATTTCTTGGTTGTGGAGCTGTCATCAGTATTGGAGAATGTGGAACATGGTACATCTCTTTACTCTCTCTTTCAATTCACTGTTCATATATCATTCAGTGTCATGAAATGGTCTTGCTTTTGGAATTTTTTTGTAGGTTGCCTTTTGATCAATATTATAGACTTATAAGGTACTTATTAAAGGGAAAAAAAGGGAAAAAAGACATTTTGTAAGAATCAAGTTAAATTAGAAGGGAATCAATCAAATAGAGGATAAGTCCCAAAACAGTAATGGGCTTCCACAATACAGAGAACCCTTATCAACCACACTTTCTGGATGATTTTGTACAACTTTATTACCTGTCTACTACCATCTTTGGAATTAGATAGTTTTTCATGGAAAACACTCCAACTCTGGATGATAAAGGACTTAGCTTCCTTGAAATAGGACTGTCAGTTGATTCTTTTTTACAATTCATTATTTCCCCTAATTATAATAACAGCACAAGGAAATTTGTGTCCGTCTACTCAGTCAGTAGGGTGCAAGGTTCTTAATCTTGCAGTCATGGGTTTTTAGCCATTGGGTGATTAAAAATAAATATTAAAAAAAAAAAAATGAAAAAGATCAAGTGTGTCCCTTTTTCGATGTTCATGTGGAATGTATACATGGGAATATATTTCATGCCTCGTAGAACTGAACTATATGATTAAGTCCTCCTGCAAAAGTTTTAAATTTTCCTGACTATAGGAGAAATCTGTTAAATATGAGAGGACAATGATGCAGTGAGTATGCTCTATGGCCAGGAATGGGTGGCTTTAGACCCACATTGGTCGGTTAGTATGCATTTGTTGGTCTTATGACCTTGGGAAGGTCCTCTCCACCCACCTTGAAGCTTGGATTTTTGGGTTAGAAGCTGTCTCATGGTACCAGAGCAGTTTGTCTATGCACTGGCCATCTGGAGGCCCATGGCCCAATGCTGGAGTTGATGCAGTGAGCTGCTAGGCTTATGACCTTGGGGAAGGTTCTCTCCACCATAAAGCTTGGGCTTTTTGGGTTGGATGACGTCAGATAGATCTGATCCTATTCGAATGGATAGGATTTAGAGAGGAATAACACCAGATTTAGCATCTAAATTCCAGATTTCTTGTAGAAAATAAAATAGCATAAAAATAGAAATCAATAGACTAGATATGGGAGAAGAAATAGGAGGTGTCAAGAGGCTGTTGGTGGGTGCTGAAAAGAGAATGTAAGAGAGAAAATATAGGGTCTGAAATCTGAAGTCGATTACATAAATAAGGGAGATAGAGACGAGAGAAGAGGGAGAGAAAGTTACCAGATCTGAGAGGAGAGAGAGAAGAAACAGTCCATGCGTGGAAACTTGAAACTTGCTAACAGTAAATATTTACAATTAATCATCCAAAGAATTACAGTTATCGGTTGGGGGGTCTACATGTTTATTGTAGCAAAAGAGAAAATATAACCAGTTCACACAGGGAGAAGAAAAGAAGAAGAAGAAGAAGAAAGACAGAGGAAAAAATAGTCTGATGATCTTCTTTTCAACCTTATTTGTGGTCTACTTAATTGTTTGGGGTCTTGTCCCATGGTTAGTCTGGGCCCTCCGAACATGAGAGAGAATGGTAATTACAGCGGGCCTCAAAACATTCTGAGGGTTGTGGCCTCCAATCTGAGAAATTTCTGAATAAAATTGTAATCCAATTTAGTTGACATGTTTGGTAGAGCTTGTAACTAATGATGTTGTTTT
The DNA here is from genome assembly GCF_013358625.1 of Macadamia integrifolia. Classification (NCBI taxonomy): domain Eukaryota; kingdom Viridiplantae; phylum Streptophyta; class Magnoliopsida; order Proteales; family Proteaceae; genus Macadamia; species Macadamia integrifolia. The sequence continues at coordinate 8,794,757 of NC_056570.1, forward strand.
TTGCTACAGCCTGTTCACAAATGGATGGTTCGCCATATCTATTTTCCATGCCTTCGGAACGGGCTCCCCCGGGTAACTTCTTTAATTTGTTAAATTCAAACACTAATTAAATAAATATGATTTTGTTGCAAAGGAGAAGTTTCTTTTAGTTAAACTTTGGTTTATACTGCTGTTCCAGTAGTTTCTCTTTGTTTTCCTTTTTCAGCCTGAAGGCCCTGAACAACTTATTGTTGTATTTGCTTAGCGACAAAAATAACATTCTTCTGCTAATTTTCTTCAAGTTATCCTGCATGAATATATAAGGTGAACATATTTTATCTAGAGCTTATTGTCCCCATGGTTTAGGAAGGCTAGGCTCTTATCCGTGGAAGATTATGATAAATGTTTGCTACGATTTCACCAAAAAGCTCAAATTCCTAGAGGTCAGCGTAAATGTATACATCAACAATAAGATGATCCTGTATTGGAAAAACCATTAAAAAAATCTTTAGCGTGAAATTTCTCAAAAAATTGGTGTCTCATGAGTGGAAATTAGTTGTTCTGGACTGCTTAAAGTATTCAAGCTCAAATCTATCTGTTGGCAATATAAATCAAAAGCTCCTTGCAACTCTTTGATGTTAGATTTTGGCTTTAGGATTTCGTGAATCTTTTCTCTCAGTCATGTTTCTTCATGGTTCTTCTTCATATCATTCTTGAAATATAAAATTCCTGAGTGATTTTTTATATGCCTCAAATATTCATTTGTGAACAGCCGGCTATACTAGATGGGCCAGGTTAGGCAAAAAAGACTGGACTACTGCACCACAAAAAAAAAAAAAAAAAAAAAAAAAAAAAAAAAAAAAAAAGAAGAAGAAGAAGAAGAAGAAGAAGAGAGACCTCCCGTCAGACATGATCTAAGAAATAGAAAAACTACTGAACACTTCACAGACAAAAGCCCAAAGTATTGTCCTCTCATTTGCCTTCATAGCCACCCAATAGAGGTTTCTTCTTGGTTTTCAGAATCTCTATTTTCAAGCAATGGCTGCAAACATAAAAACAGGAGTTCTCAACCTCTCCTCCTGAAGTGGTGACCTTTCTGGCTCCAAAGCATTAAAGACAAGGTTCTATCCCATTTTATTCTTTTATTTCAATGAGATGAAGTGATGAACTGAAGCAAGCCTTCCCAATCTATTTGCGCTCTGGTACATGAATCTTGTTTAGGACTTCCCATCTACTACAGTAGTTTGATATGAACAGTGCCTTTATTTATGGGGAGTTTAAAATAGTATGTATATGTTAGGATGTCTGCTGGGTTTAAATTTCTGTAGCGGTTGGAAATGTTTGTAAGCTGGGAAGTCTTTCTAAGGGGCTAAGGGCTGATGCAAATTCCTTAAGGTTTGTTTGGACAGATTTAGCGGGGCAATGTTGAAGTTTTGACTCCAAGCAAAGTCAGGTAGCACATGTTTATTGGCGTTATCAAGGAAAATCACTCCCTAATTTCTGTGGATGTTACAATGTTATCAAGTAATAGCTAAAAATAAATGATGAAATTGGAGGGTTAGGTCGTGAAGGAACTTGAAATCATGGAGTTAGAAAACTTGTCCTCTCTAGTAATATATCTTCTCAGTGAGAGTGGGATCACGGTTGTTGACCATCACACACTTTGTGAGCATAATCACAAAATTAGCTGATGATGATGGACATTCTCTGATTGATAGAGATATCAGGGATTGGTGTGTGGCTATATATATATATATATATATATTCTTACGTGTGTGTGTGTGTGTGTTACCCACTCACCTAGACATCACATTTGCAGTGAGTGTAGTAAGTTGGCTTATGCGTGATCCCCCTTGATATAGAAAGGGGTCTTTGATTATACTAAACATGGCTGCATGAGGGCAGAGCCATGATAATGATGCAGCTTGAGCAGGCAATTTGATAAACAGGAGATCTACCCAAGATATTGCACCTCTTCAGAAGTATATCTAGATACTGGGAGGAGCAACAGACATTCTGCGGTTGCTTGATCTAGTATTGAGAGAGACTCGGGTTGATGGTTAACAATATCTGAAAGCTTTTTCAGTTATGATGCTATTGGTATTACTCACAGCATTATGTATTTATGTCAAAGAAACCACTAGGGAAGAATTGAATTGTGGAAATGCTTGCACACAAGCGCATAAAATCAAGAGACTAGTCTGCTAATGTTTTGACTAAAGATAGTGTAATTCATATTTATATGGTAGACGGGAAAGCTGACCATGTGCAATATATGTGTACCATCAAGAGTGGAGTGTCGAGAACATACTATGTATGGGTGCCACTGATTCATATGTGTTTATTATATGGACTTTTCAGCCAAACCTTATGGTATAGCAAAAGTGCACAAGGAAAAGACCCCATTCTTTTTTTTTTTTCTTCGCTTTCTTTCTTCTCTTCTACTTTTCTTGCAAACCCTGAATGTCACCCTTTCACGCAACTAAAATAACATGACATCTTCAGCAGAATATTAGTCTCAAATGGCTTGTATATTTTTTTGTTGAAATGAATTTAATATGACAAAAGAACTGTTATATTGATGTATAAGGATAGGAATAAATGGATCATAAATTCCTGCATGACATGAAAAGCAAGCCCAACTTGTTCAATTGTTCAGATGATTCATCTAGTCATAAAAAGAAGTTTGGTAGTACCTTCTCCTGGAAACTTCCTCAATGCTAACTCTTTTTCCCACAGTTTCTTAGATGATCTTCTTTTACATGAATGAATAATATCGCATTTCATCTTTCTATTCATTTCCATTGCTATGAATGTAGTACTCTTGGTATGTAATGCTCAATTTTAATACTTTGGCCTTAGTTTGACTAAGTCATTTTTCTTTGGTTTGTTTTGGATACCAGGAAGTTACCCTTGTGATTGTCTTCTTTCTCTCTGCCATATTCCATGAGGTATATTGATGTTATATAATTTTGGTCTAATTATTCACATTATCAGGCACATTAGCAGGAGTATAAACTGATCTTATGATGAGGCATTTATCTTTTTTCCCCCCTTGTTTTTCATCTTTTTATATCTGGTAATTATTGGACAAAGTAAGGGCCCTCTCTTCTCACTTCTGTTGGACATGGTATTGGACCATAGTCTTAAAGCATGACAAGATGAATGGTAAAATGGGGTTTTGCTCGGTTTCCCACTGCCTGAACCAGACACCAAACCTGGTTTAATAGTTTACAGATCACCCCCTCTCAATAGCGAACTTTGCTAACTACCAAATTTCTTACAAATTCGTTTTTTTCCTCTCCTAACAAACCTGAGGTATATAAACACCTCCTACACATTTCTCTTTCCCCTTTTAACTATTCTGTTTACTTCGAAACTGTTGCATTACACCCAAGAAGGTAAAAATGAAGACAAGGGTAAACACAGAAGATTATAGAAGAATAAGAAGGGATTTGTAACTTCTCTTTACCCTTGTTAAGAGATGGGGCGGGATTCCCTTGAGGCCATTGCTAGGTCCAAAACAGTTGTTGTAAACTAAGCTAGTTAGGCTTTTTAAATAAATACCAATGACAGAATCATGATGAAAAAGCTCCACTTTACATACGGGAATCTATATCGTCAATGTTTTGGTTTTCTTGTTAAGAGATGAAACAATTCTTGATAGGAATTATTAGTGAGGTGTACCCTTTAATTGATTGGTCCAAGTTATTATTACGTAAGCCCCCCCCCCCCACACACACACGAACAAAATAAAAAAAAAGTGTCATTGGCTTTGTAGAAGATCTAATCATTCTATGGAATGATAACTATCTAGAAGGACATGGTATCTGTCACAGTATCAAACTAGAAACCAGCACACAGAAGCTAAGGAAGAGGAGAAGAAGAACCAAAGTGAAATGGAGAGGATTGGAGAAGAGAAGTAACGGCTAGAATAGAGTGGCTAGCCAATACCCCCAATCAATACTATATAGCCACTTGAGGTGCAACTACAATAAAGGAAATAAAACTAAACAGTATAGAATTACCCTTTACTAGTTACAGAATACCCAATATACCCCTAGACTGTCGGTAACACTTAATGACACTTAACAGTCTCTATGGTCACTATTATTACCTTTTTTTCTGATATTGGTATTATGTTTTGTATGTTTACAGTTATGTATTGGGGTGCCCTGCCACATATTCAAGTTTTGGGCTTTCATAGGCATTATGTTTCAGGTGATTTATTGTTTACAATATCTTCTTCTCTTTCTTTTATTTATGCATCAATTCATTTTAATGAGCAAGGAGATCTGGATCCAAAACTTAGTATTGTTTTAACGGGAAGCTAGCCCTTACCTACCTTTAAATTTCTTGGATGATGACAGCTGGTCTCTTTAAAACCTATCGTTTTTTTTTTAACCAGTAAAATAATATATTTAGAAAGAAATAAAAAAGGTGAAAAGAGATTTGTTCTAGTTGTGAATGAAACAGAGACTGATGAAGGGGAAGGGGAATGACAGAAAATAATAGGGATGAGAGAGAAATTAATAGATGTAAGGGGTAAAACTGAGAAGGTCTAAGATGTGATCATGGATTGATAACTCAGAAACAGGGAATCGCAAGTTGCAAAGAGAAAGGTGTCGATCTGACCTTTTTGTGTTGGCGTGTAATGTAATAAAAAAGATTTAGGCTTAGGACCTATATAATCCATTGGGGTTCCGAGTTTAGGTTTATTCCAACCGAATCAATCAGATTTGCAGGAAGCCTGCATCACCACCTGACCAAAAGAAAAACCTTTCTGAAGTCCTATGCTATGTGCAATTCCAAGACACTCCAAAAATTGCAATTTCAAAGTACAACAACAAAAGGGAGGAGAGATAAAAAAATCCATCTCTGGACTAGCCATGAATTATTTAGAGATAAATTCTGTACACATTTTCTTGAGGGTGTGATGTTTTATTGATGATGTTTTGCTTCTTAGCTGAGTCGCCAACTGGTGAACCCGAAAAGAAACATGCCACCTGAAATCGCTGATGATACGTAACAGAGTAAACAGATCAAGATTAAAAAATAGAAGATACTGAAGATCTGTAAACTTTTTTATTTCCTGCGAATGAGAGTTCTGGTAATTTGCCCTCTTTTTTCTTGACTGAGAACTAGGGCACCAGTGATCCTGAAATTTTTTTTTTCCTTTTCCTCCTAATGTTTAAGTTGTTAGTCCTGGTAAGCAGATTCAAAAAGTAACAAGTACCTCTGAGTCCAGGTATCATATGACTAATGGTGTGCAATCTCTTCCCACTTTAGATATTCATGTGGCTAGCATTCTTCATGCTAAAAGTTATGGGTATACAATTGCAGGTCCTGATGACATAGAATCCATGAAAAGACAGTGTGTTGAATCTAAATGATTTGCTCCAGCTAACACTGATGTGGCAATAATCAATACCAGATAAGAGATTTACTTGTGCTTTTGTTGTTGTTTTGTTATCAGGTTCCCTTGGTCCTCATCACAAATTACCTACAAAATAAATTCAGGAGTTCCATGGTATGGACTTTCTTCTCAACTATTTCATCAAATCTTGCCCTAACATATGTTCAACTTCTGCAAACTGAAGATGCATCGTCTCCTTCAATTGAGCTAGGGGGCTGGCAGACTAGAGTTTGCAGTTGAGATTCTGTAAAGAGCACAATTTGGTCTAACTGATGTTCATGCTATTCTGCATGGGCCATAGAATCTCTGTGTGCCTACAATTTGGATCCCCCTGAATGAGTTGCAGCGGGCACCTCTTGGATATTGCATCTCAGCTAAACCGCACCAAGTAGATCACCCTAGTTGCCCTAATTTATTGACCTTTCACTTGCCATTGCAATTGTTTCAATGCCTATCAAAAATCAAATCCACTCTCTGGTTTGATTTTGGGTTGTTGTCCCATGTGCAAAAGGTGGTGCATCTATTTAAGGGGAACCTTTGAAGACTTCAATTACATGAAGAGGATGGATAGGTTATAACTGACAAGGCACACATCAATAACATAAACAGTGCAGGTCTTTATGTTAATGCTATGTAGGGATGACAACTATCAGGTTTAGACTTCAGCCTGCTTAGCCTCGACCTACTTGGTATGGTTTTATGCAAGCCTTTAGGCACTAGTGGCAGGTTTGGCATGCAAAAAAACTGAGGAGCCACATTGTCTTCCTCAACATGTGGAGCCCATCCTATTTACATTGTAAATTTAGTAACAATCACGTTTAAAAACCTGGAATCAAGATCCGGATCGGTCCCATCTGATTCCAACCCAATCCAGTTCGGAATAGGTAAGAATCATCCCAAGTATGCCCAAACCCTAGTTTCTGCCTGAGAATTGGACAGAATCTGCCAATCCGATCCTGATTTCTGTAACCCTGAACGATCAGGAGGTCATGGGGTAGGTGCATCCGGTTCTTGGAATAAGTCCAATTGTGGAAGAGGAAGGGAGGGGGTGTCTGGTCTTGTCTCCAGTTTGGCCTCACGTTTCAGTTTTAACCAACATTCTGAGTGCCTCTTTGAATTTTGGTAATATGCATGGCAGCTAAATTTGGTCTTATTGCTGCTCGATGCCAGGTTGGGAATATGGTCTTCTGGTTCTTCTTCAGCATTCTTGGTCAACCAATGTCAGTGCTTCTGTATTACCATGATGTGATGAATCGGAAAGAGAATGGAGTAAGCAAGTGATCTGATATGCATCTCATTGGCTGAAAAACAGCAGAATTGATGGAGGTAAATCTCTCAGCGCCTCCATTGTATGATGCGGAGCAGTATAGTTCGTTTTCATTCATTCATCTGATTCCATGCTGCTTCGATCTTCGTTTCACCGGATCGTGCCTTTCACTACTGAATGGTTATTTGATGGAAGCCATTGTTGATTCGTCTAATGTTAAGCCATCAAGGATGGTTCATTGGTAACAATTTTCTACAAAGCTGAGATCTTCATTTGTTTGATCATTCTTGAATAACCTGTAAATATACGGAATTCGTAGTTTGTCTTAAATTCATTTGCTGTCATATGGGTGTGTCCATCACTACATTTGATGGATTTATACAACTGCAACCAATTGAGATGGATACTCGACTCAACCTGATATGCCACTGAAGGTTCTGCAGCCCCTCTACAGCCCTCTACGGCTTGGTGGTGGAGCGTTGGTCGTGTATCTTCAGAGGTTAGAATTTGAGGGAAAATCTTGAGATGGATAATTACAACAGGTGAAAATCATTGAAGTGTCCTCAGTTGGCTGATATGGGTAGTAGGTCGTTGATGTGAGATTTAAGAGGGGGTGGAGTTTGAATATGTGACATTTTCTATCTCTCAAACAAACGGATTTGACTTCTCTTTCAAGTGTGCCTGTGTCTAGTGGAGTGGAGGAAGAATCGTTAGAGAAGATTTTGATCCCAAACGTTGACTCTCGCACCGAAGGGACTCACTCTTGTGCGGGACCTACATATGAGTGCCTTGTTCATGTGTCATAATCTGATTCGATCACAACAATAGATGCACCTATTACAGGGAGAAAACTTTCCCAGTAATAAGCCCTAGACCTTCCAAAGTTGGCCAATTTGTCCATGGAGTGGGAGTAGTTTGAGGCACGATGTTATGCTGTAAAAGATTTGGGGTTAAAAGTTTTGGTAGTTCAGAGTCATCAATGAGGTGGGATGAAATAGTATTATAATGAGCAGTAGAGAAATAGACATATGGGTGCTAACTTGGCCTACCTTACCTGATGGCTTGTGTAAAATTATTGTCACGTTGTCGCCTTTGTCCTGGCATGTGCGTTTTTCATACCTTTCCCGTGCTGTAATTGGCATGGCATGAGAGATTTCATTTCACATCGATCGTGTGTGGATTCTCTTTTCATTGCTATAATAGGTCCTTATCTACTGCACCAACTTTTTTTTCCTCTCCTCTTTTGGGTAGAAAACTGCACCCAACTGAATGTGACTGAATTTTTAAGCTTCCCCAAAATGCTCATTTTGCCATGATGGTTAACTTTTCCAGTTTAGGATTTTATTTTTATTTATTAATATTATTATTTTATTTTTTTGGGGGCGGGGAGTTGGGGAGAAACCATTGCTTGAGCTGTACTCCGCTTATATGTTGTTTGCAGCGAGAAAATGGGAATCAGCGGGCCCTTCTTTAAAATAAAGTCTCCACTTATATTAAATGCTTTTTAGGTTTAAAGAATTTTCTAGGATCATAAGGGCAATATAAAGGCTTGATACTTGGATGATTATCACATGTAACGTTAAGAAAACCGAGCTACATAAAATGGTTGTTGGCTTTGAAAATCAAATTCTCCACCTCCACGCCTGAGATGATGGCTTAAAACTTCGATTTATCAATCCAAAAGTCCGACCAGAGCAACTATTCTAGGCTCGTTTAATATTCAAAAAAAAAAAAAAAAACCACTCTAGGCTCATCTGATAACAATTTCATTCTGCAAGAGTGATCACTCTCCTGGGATATATCAATCATAATCTCAATTCTTCCTCACTCGGAGAAGGAGAAAAAGAAAAATAATAAAAATTTAAGAAAAAAAGCATAATTCACCCAAATCATTAAGTTTTGAAAAGAAGGAATTGAGTTGAAAAACTTTATTTTCAAACTATGATTATAACTGGTTTTGTTGTTAACTATTATCTAACATATAATGACATGAAATTAGACCGAAATATCAATTAAAAAAAAAAAACTGCAAATCAATTCACGGTTAGATGATTATGTGGTTTACAACGTATTTTCAGCATCAATAAAACTGCTACATGATTTATAAATTATTTAAAATAAAATAAAATAAAAAGTAGGACAGTGATAGCATCCCATAGGTGATTCACCATTGCATTTGTAATAATCCATGCTAACTCTTGCATTGGCATTTTCCTCAACTATAGATATAAAATGTTAACTAGCTAGCTCACCTGTCATTATTCTTTTTTGATGCTATTTATTTTTTGATGCATACTTTATCATTATTCAAAAAATGTATTAATTTTAGAAACCTCCTTAAATTATAAAGATTGATCATTTCTAACAAGAAGTTAATGCAATATTAATATTATGATGAAATAAATCATCATCCAAAATATATCACAATGAAAGGGTCAAACTATAAGTTGAGTAATATTAGCATGAAACATATGGAATATATTCTAAATTAATTGGTATTTGACTTGACTTTCCTATATCTAATTTGAAAATCTAAAATAATATTATATTATTCATTATTCATTATTCTACATAATGTGACTTCAAAGAAAACTTCCATTCTCAATAGAGTAAGCATGAGTAAGTAAATTATGTTGATATTGATAATCAATTTTTTGAAATAATAATAACATGTATGTTTGCATATATGATAAAATATTTCGTTTCATTCTCATAAAAAAAAAATGATAATTAAGAGAAGGCATAAATTAAAAATATATTATGTTAGGGGCCATTTGAATTATATTCCCATCATTTATTTAAATTACCTTCATTTTAATCACAAAAATACTAAAAACTACTCAAATAGTTTATAGACCCATACATTGTCACATACAAAAATATATTTAATTTAAAGTTTCTTTGATCGATAGAAAAGACTAATTAAAATGTTCATCCATAAAAGAAAATTGTTAAGTGACAAATATTAAAGATATGAGAAATAGATTATAGGAATTTATAAATCTCACATAAACAACACTTTACAGTAATTCACAACTTCATTGGACATAGCACAGTGGATCCTTGGCACTGAAAACCCTAAAAAGGGGGGGGGGGGGGGTGGGATGGAAAATAATAATTATTTTTTTTTATTGTAATCTAATGAGGCTTGCGTAATTTAATCAAAATTTTAAAATTAAAGGAAATGAATTTATTAAATGGACCGTTGGGACATTTCGATTAGAAGCCAGTGGTAAAAGGAAAGCTAAATTTTCTATTTGTGTGTAGAGATGCTGGTTTTTAACTACATACATGAAATTCATAAATAAAAAAGTGTAAGAGAACTTTGTCCACTTGCGCGGCTACTATGCCAGTACACAGGCCAATGGGAGGGCACATAGAGGCATCTAGGTGGGGGTAATGAGGTCTTTTTATGCTCGCCTGTGTCTCGGTGTAACAATACATAAGCGGGCAACGTTCTTTTCTACATAAATAAAATAAAAGGATCAAGATTCCTTTCACCCGCAATGAAGAGAAAACATCTTAAACTACAACATTTGACTTATGGATTGGTCTGAGAAAGGATGCTTCGACTTCAAATGATAAAGGGTAGGAATTAATGATGAAACACACTTGCCGAAGAGCTCAGTCATAAGGTCACATCATGGTGGATGAAGAAAATTTCTTTTCGTATTTGGTGACAATTTTTTTTTTTAATTAAAACAAAAAACCTTCTCCTATTGTAGCTTTGATACAAGGTACAAGTAACCATTACTAAACAAAGGAAAAAAAGAAAAAAAGGTGTGTTAGATGCAAGCGTCATATATGTATTTTAACTAACATACAGTTAGATGCAAGCATCATACATCTCTCTCTCTCTCTATATATATATATATATATATATTTAGGAATTTGAACGGTCTACTTTAGTAAGTTTTCCAAAGTGGTCCATCTTCATTGAATCACATGGAATACTGATATAGCAATTTTATAGGTAGATAGTACATGTAAATGATTGCGTGTATAAAATTCTATCATGACTTTAATATATATATATATTTTTTTTATAACTTTTCAGGCTATGTAAATTTCATCATGATGTACTGGGATTTTTTTTTTTTTTTGGTCTATCTCTTTGTTCAAATTCAAAATTTTCCTTTTCTTTTATTTATTTATTTACAATCAAACATAGCCTTAACTGTAGCACATGTTTTCCTTCCTGATAAAATTGTATTTTCACTAAAAAATGATAAATTGTATTCACACATATATTTGATAAGTGTGAAATACAATAATATTCCTTAAAATTGAAATAATAGTAAATTATTTTGAAAACTCTCTTTCCCCCTAATTGATTTTTTTTTTTTTTTTTTGGGAGTTTTTGCCACTGCCACAAAAAAAATAATAATAATAAATTAATAATAAATAAATAAAAATAAAAATTACATGTTCTAATTGCACCTATAGCTTATTCTTATTCTACTATCCATTTAACTTTAATGATTACTTTAATTAATCCATGTGGCATCCACCCTCTTCAAAACCATTTTAGGTCAGTAGTTCTTAGGCGACCTGAATAGTGAAAGCATCGCAAAGTTCGATGTAGAGCAACGCACACTAACAAATGGTTGAGATACTTCCACCCTATCAAGTGGTCAATAAGATGCCAAAAAGTGAGATTCCATTACACACCTATGCCATGTAGTACTCCACTCAATGTATAATTTTATACTAAGTTTTTAATTTTAACTTTCGGATTTGCTTATTGATACACCTTTACTCCTTTTAGGTGTAAACTAATTAAAAAAAAAACCTTATATGGAGTAGTGCGGTTCCTGCACCTGAATGTATGTATGTGAATTGACTAGTCCGTTTTCATGAAGGGAAAAATGATTCTTTTGAAAACATTTCTGCATGCATTCTTTTTTTTTTTTTTTTAATCAAGGTGTTCGGGTCAGTTTATGCACACCTCAACTAATTCTCAAGGAGACTAACACAGCAACCCACTGCCGTGCGCCTAATCCACACAATCTCCAGTTCGAATGGGTATAGAATAAATAAAAAAATACACATACATACACACTCACACAATGCGTACTATAGGGTTAAATCCCACGACCTCCTCCCCTGGGTGTCGGCTCCACTAGCCGAAGCTACTATCACTAGGCTATCCTAGTGTTCGTAAAAGCATGCACTCCTATTGATCCTTGCATACGCACAAAAACTGCACTCTCTACAGAAAACACTTCCTTACAAATTTATAACTGTACTTTTTTTTTATCTTTCACTACAATACACATATTTTACAATTGAGGATAAAATCCTATTAGGGGAATTTACTATCACTCCCCTGCAATTGGCCTATATTTACTAAAACTCCATTGTTTTTTTATTTTTACATCTCTTTCTCTCCTATTTTTTTTAAATATCCAGATTACCCTTCCTTTTCACTTGTAACCAATTACATTTTTTTTCAAATTGATTGGTTTAAAACATAGTTTAAATCAAACCACTTACAAGTTTTGTCTCATCCAATCATCAAAGATTTTGACTAGCTAATGTGTCGTTAAAGATATTATTTATTTATTTATTATTATTATTTTTTATTTTGTCTCATCCAATCATCAAAGATATTGACTAGCTAATGTGTCGTTAAAGATATTATTTATTTATTTTTTATTATTATTTTTTATTTCGTCTCATCCAATCATCAGGGATATTATTTATTTATTTATTTATTATTATTTTTGTCTCATCCATCATCACATATTTAGCAATCTATTTTTTTATCGATATCAAATTGGTATCGATCGTAGCCAATCTAAGGATTAAAAAAAATAAAAAAACGTGTGGTACCCAATTAGAACATGTTATACCGATATAGATATAGATCGGATACAAAATTATTTCTTTTTGAATTTACAATATCCTTGATGATTGGATGAGACAAAACTTCTTAGTGGTTTGATTCAAACCATGTTTTGAGTCAATCAATTTGAAAAAATTGTAATAGGTTACAAGTAAAAATGAAGGGTAATCTAAGTATTTAGAAATAGCAGGGAGAAAGAAATGTAAAAAAAAAAAAAATTCATTAAAAAAAAGTAAAAAGTAAAAGAATTTTAATAAATATAGGCCAAGTGTAGGAGAGTGATAGTAAATTCTCCATCCTATTATTTCCCTCGTGTATCTAGAAAGCATGCAAGGATGGTAAGATACTAAGATCTATTGACATTTTATTTTGTTTGGTAAGCATCTCTTGACAATAATATGTTGCTACATAATTTGAAAATCTACTTACCTTCAAATAAAATAAATTTAAGACTAAGAGAGAAGGTTAGTTGCTTTAATACAGTTATGGAGGCCGTTCAGACAGTCACTCTTAACTAATCCCCGTGGGCGTCCACCCACTTCAGAGTTATTAAGGTCAACATTTCAGTGAAAGCATCACAACGGCATATAGAGCTGTTCCCATTTGACCAATTGGGCAAAGAGTCCTCAACTCCTCATTCCAATCTGCTCTCCTTTTCTATCTTTATTGTGTTTTCCCCTGTCCCCGACCTTTTTTCCTCCACTACCATTCGAAATTCGGAACCCCTTCACATCTTTCGATCTTTCTGTGAGTTTTAATGGAAGATTTCAGATCTAATTCATGTGGGGATGGGAGGATGCAAATGGAGAGCTACCATGGAGGCAGACCCACTTCGTATGGTATGCATGATCTTAGATGTTACAGTACTTCTTATGCCTCTTCTGCACATCAAACCCAGATGGATAAAGAGGTGAAGTTCAAGAAAGCGAAAAGCACTTCTGGGTCCTTAAAAGGTTGGAGCTTTAATGATCCTGAACTGCAGAGGAAGAAGAGGGTTGCTAGCTATAAGGTGTATACTGTGGAGGGGAAGGCGAAGGGATCCTTGAGAAAGAGTTTTAGGTGGATCAAGGACAGATACACCCAAGTGGTGAATGGATGGTGGTGATTGTTGGTATTTCTCCGTGTCTGTGTTTCTCTATATTCCTTTCTGGGTCTTGTAGCTCCTTTATGCCTGAGGATCTGAACCTGAAATCATCGAAATGTTTGATTCACGGGCCTTTCAATTAATTCCTGATGTGTTTTACTTGTTAATGGACTTCTTGCTTTGTAAATCTAGTGCTGAAACTACTATGATTCCTGTAGAGAAATCTACTTAATTTTGTGTACCACTCAGGTATAGATCAAAGTTTACCCAGAAAAGGGAAAAGAAAAAAAAAAAAGGTATAGATCCAAGCTGTATCTAGAATATGGGTATAATCTTTTGGAAGCTTGTCTGTTGTTGCTTGATTGCTTCATGTTTGCTTATCCCACTAAGATTGGTTATTGGGAACTTTACCATTGGATTCCCACCACCCCCCCCCCCCCCGGGTTGGAGGCCGGGGGTGGGGGTGGGGGAGATTGTCTGGTTGAATGTTTTGTCCCTCTCTTTATTTTGGAGGGTATAGATTCCTTATTCAATTGGTTCTGAATCATTTTTAACATCATTTGTTCAATCCTCTGCACCAGGTCTGCACTTGTGTGAGTATGGCTCCTGGTGAGCTTTATGTTTCACCCTCTGTTCTTTGAGTCAACTTAAGTACTCCATCCCTGCATATAGCTAATTATTTGAAATATTGTACTACATAAGGGCGGGCTCTGGCCCTCTGCTTTCCTATAAGAAAAGTTATTAAGGCTGGGATATGTCCTACTCTCGTTCTTTATCTCTAAGCTATCAATCTATATTTTCCTTTTTTATCAATACCAATGGAGATTCCACCTTTCTTTCTTCTGTGTGAGCCACTTTTCTAGTTCTGATCCAATTTGCATATCGTGATATTTGATGAGTTTTGGATGTCATATAGATGCATGGCTTTCTCTTTGAAATCTCCTTGATGGGCTATATGGGCCTTTTGTTCTCTTTCATCTCTATCTTTTGGTGCAAAGGAAGGAAACTAAACTAAACGGACTGACAGACACTCCCTTGTATCATCAAACAACATAGAAGAAACGTAAGGCTTTTATTCTTTTTAACATATGTAAAGAGTGGAGAAAGTATGAGCTGAATAGAGGAAAGTCTTAACTTCTGACTTGAACTTTTAATGTGGATAGTAAATTGTGTGCCAGTGTAAGATTATGTCAGTTTATACATACTGCAAAGTCTATATAATTGTAGGTAAAAGGATTAAAAAATATGTGTGTGGCTTTGATGAGGACTTCCGTGGTCATGCCTCTGAGGAAAGAGGGAAATATTTGGTTTACATTAGTTCTTGTATAACAATCTGAATTGATGAACATAATGTCTTCACTCTCTTGTAGCCGTTGACGTATCTTAAGAGTGAACAGAAGAAACCTCTACTTCACAATTCAATTTGGGATTGAATTTTAGATTTAGGTTGGAAAAGCTGAAGAGGAAGCAAAATTGATTAGTATCTTTCTCATAAATATGATGGCCAAGCTCTTATAATGGGTTAATAACAACGTACACAATGGCAGGTTTTGACAATCCATCCCCCCTCTCCACCCACAATATATATATATATATATATATATAAAGAAGAAGAAAAACAACCTCCTAGATAAATACTAGATAATGATGTAATTCTCAGTTGAATTTGTGAGATCAGAAAAGGACCAAGCAGGTTTCTTTACTAAAGGAATTCAGGAGATTCAATCCTTTCCACATGTAGTTCAGGGAGTGTGGGGGTAAGTTTGTAGGGTTTCATCCATTTAGCAAATAATAATCGATAATGGTAACCAATCAAACTTACTAGACCCAGTATCTAGATTCAAGGATACAGATCATTAGATGATTTTTCATACTAAAAGAATTGAATTCCTTCTCTTTTTCAGTGTACAATTAATATGAGATGATGGAAATGATTTGTCTTACTGTTCATTTTTTCTCTCATCTTGTGGTTCTTGGCTATTCCCACATCGGACAGTTATAAGCTTATCCATCTTTGTACTTGCATTTGCACATAGGTCATCCTCTTCTTAGGGTTGGAGATCTATCAGCTAAATTTGAGGGATTTGCTGACTCAATTTGACTCACTTGGCAGGCATGATCTTGTCTGTTTATGTGCAAATCTCCCTACTTTTTCACCCCATATTATATGTTGTACATGTTTCTTCAGTAGATTTCTTTTTCTTGCAGAAATGGAAAGCCCCTAGTAAAGTTTCTATATTTGAAGAAAGATGATTAGATTCAGTACATGTTTTCTTATCCTCTTATTGATTTTTTCCTTTTTTTTTTTCTGTTGTGAAATTGGGGCGATACTGTCTTGAGTCCACAGAGAACAGAGAGTTGCAGGTTTTTTGACTAATCATTTACTGAACCCCTGGAATGGCCTTTGACCACCTCTAAGCACCAATTCCATGTCCTTTTGCACAGAGAAAGCTTAACTCAAGCTTTGATTGCATTTGCAATCTAATATGTGCCTACTGCCTAAAATCCCTCTAAGCATTACTTCTTCATTTGATTTGTTTATGAAAAATGTAGATTGAAATTAAATCTATTGCAGTTTTGAGGCCTTTTCCACTGTTTTATAGCAATTGTAATATGCAGTAGAAAATTTTCCCCCCCTTTTGCTGGATAAAGTGAGAGTGGACAGTTTAGCATATTTGTTTTACCTGAAGCATTAATGCCCAAGAAAATGGTGATAGGGAAAACAAGCATTATTAAGGATTTGTAGTATTTCTATCTTAACTGAAAACCATGAGATTCATGCTTTTGTAATTAAAGTTCTGACACCAAGATTGGCTCAATTCAACTTGTTTTCCATTTTGCCAAAATTTTGGAAGTTTTTATATTACTTTCTTTCCTTGTTAAGTATTAGAATAGTTAAATAATAGATTGAGTGATATCATAGACGTTGGTTACACTGTCAGAACTTGGTAGTTAGTTATTATCTGTTCTGTGATGGTAAAATTTGACTCACTACTCATGTCATTCTAGTTGTAGGACAAGTGATCTGATTAGTCAAAACTAATTGGAGGAGCTGGGATTTTATGCTAAAGCCTAAGTAAAGGGTGATTTGATCTGAAGGAAATTATAGTTGAATAGTCTCAAGATAAAAGTTACAGGTTTTAAATTATAAATGAGTTCCTTTTTTCTTGTTTGACTTTTCTTTGATTCTTCTGCAAGACCCTGATGCTCCATGTGCATCTTGTTTATCATTGGTATCAGGACCCTGGCGTTGTAATCTTTACATACTGATTTTTAATACTATATTGGAAGTATATGTCTTCAGTTGGAATTTGAGAGGATTCATGTGATTGCAATGGGCCTTGTGTAGGTTTTGGTATCAAGTGGATTTGAATCTGACATTTGATAACAAATAAAAAGCCAGTTTGACCAAATCAAGAAGCTAAATGTTTTTATGCCAGGTGAAAGTGAATCAGAGTGAGCTTACTGAAATATGTAAATGATGGTATCAGACTATCAGTTAACTGGATTGAATTGGACTTACCCTTTTAACCATTTGTCTGGGCAAGATTACTACAGTTTATAATTAGCCATGACTGGAAAATCTCACCTAATCTAATCTGAAATGTGACATTTCAGTTGGAGATCCAGAAGGTGGGTTTCCTTGTGACTCAGTTCAGTGAGAAAGAATCTCAAGAAATTCCAGTTGATCCAGATTATGAGCCATGGTTGATCAGTGAATGTCACAGAGGTGGCAGTTGAAGGTGTGTACCAATATTAAAGGAGCCATGTAGCATGTCATGAAGCATTTGGAGATGTAGTTGCTATAAAAAAGGTTGGGGGAACAGATTTTAAATGGTTGGACTTAGGTACATACAACATGGTGGAGTGGGTATGTGGTTGTCTGCTTGCTTGGTTGATTGGTAGGTGGTGTACCCTAATTATTGATGGGCTAACTATTATCATTCCCCTATATTAGCCTTTTAAATGTACTCAAAAACTCCTATTCCAAATATTTTTCTGATTCCTCTGAGAAGCAAATTTCCACATCTCCTCTCCTGTCAATTTGAAGTTTTAAATTACCCCTGGTACCCTCCCTTTCTGGTAAAAATAGCCAAGTTTTGAAATTTGGAATGCACGTCCACCATTGAAGAATCACCCTGATGAGGTACACTTAAGTGACAGAAATACAGAGTGGATATTCAGAAACTCTAACCACAAGATTGGGTTTCAAGTTTTGTTTATGTGATACGTATGATCTGAAGAGTTGGGTTCCTTATTGACTCGTGGTAAATTTCAAAGAAAAAAAAAAAACAATGACACCATGGGACGAAGTAAACAATTTAATTTAGTTGGTGTTTGGATACCTTTTTTTCTTTTTCTTTTTTTAATGAAAAACAAGAGAAGTATTTGACTTAAAAGAGAAACTACACTTCCTTGAATAATGGATCATTGGGAAGGCACGCTAGAGCATATTCAGTGCAAGTCAAGGGGGTAGAGCAGTCTATTTGTAGTTTGTAGAGTATGAGTGTTTCCTACAGCAGACTAAGGGCCCATTTGATTTTGTTTCCTTAAATGTGTTTTTTCAATTTTCTGTGTTCAAAAACGGAAAAACACCCCCAAAAATTGTTTGATTTTTCTGTTTCATTCCACTTGTTTTTGGAAATAGAAATATAAATTTATGCCTATTTCTATATCTAGAGACAAGAATGAAGAAACAAATCAATCTTGTTTTTCTGTTTCTAGAAACAAATGGGAGGGGCAAAACTTGTGAAAAACCCGATACTTCACCCGACCTACCTCAACCCCATTCCATTATTGAAACTTTTCGTTACTCAGATGCGGCAATTCCAACTTGGTTGTAAGGATGTGAATTTGAAACCAAAATCGTTTACCAAACCTGAACCGAGCCATTTACACTGAAATCGCATAACTGTTTAGTAAATGGTTCGGTTCTGGTTTCAAGTTCACTTTAAATAGATTAAAGAACATAAAATAGATAAAATTTTGGGTGTCTAAAAACTGAATATAAGTTTTCTATAATATGCTGATATATTGTATCATAAATTTAAAAACTGAATGTAAGTTCTTAGTGTTCTCTTGGTCCCTTCTCAACTGTAGAGAGAAGACATAACTAAAATAAAGAGGGTTTTAAACTTAGAATATAAGTATAATGTTATAAGATGATTTAAGTTATTAATTACGTCATGCCACCAGTTCTTGGCATAGATCTAGATCCAAACCATATCGAATTGTAAACACTTATTTCAAATCCATGATGTAACTATATTATAATCAATTTGGTTCAATTTAGAATATTCAGTCCAGAGTTGGATTTGGTTTTTGGTTTGAATCCTGATATATGGAAATCACAGAGCAAGCAAGGAACCATATAGATGCAGCAGGCATGGATGCCACATTAATCATGAATCTCCTTCATTGCATTATTTTTCGACATTTTCTCTAGACTTTCCATAGAATCTGTCCTCTGTTGCATGAGCGTATGCAAGCTCTGGTTTAGCTTTCGACATGATTCTGAACTTCACTAAATCCATGATGCATCGAACACCCTGTCTTGATCTTAATCCATTACTATCACACAACCATAAGATGAGTAGCCTACTCATGGTGACTTCAGGAGAAGGCCTTGACTGGAAAACTAAACATATACCAATGGGTTTTGAACTGAAAGGGAGTACCGACCCTGATGTTGTGGGTTCTTGCAATGGCTTTTTCTGGATAATGACAGAGGATGATATGGGTTTGGGTTGTAGAAACGCAACCCTAAAACAATGCAGAAGATAATGGAAAAATAAAACAAACAATGCACACGGATTTTACGAGGTTCGGAAAGGTTGCCTACGTCTCCGGTGAGATGAGATCTTGCTTCACTATCAATGGAGAATAGGGTTACAACGCTCATCCTCACACCTCTCAGTATTGCTTGCATTACAGAGAAAGAAACCCTCGCTACAAATATATAGCGAAAAAACCCTAATCCGAAAAGTACACAATTGCCCTCAAATAAAAAAATTTGAGCAAGAGGCTGCGCCCCCCTACACCCCATGCTATGCAGGGAGGCCTCCTGCCCCCCTTGCAACCTCCACGGCCCGCTAACCGTTTAGCGGGACCGCCATCCTGTCTGTCTAAGTGTTGCACCAGTACTCCTTGGATTAAACTGCGACGGAATACAAGACATCATACACCAACATGGGTCCCATAATCTTCCTCTGTAATCCCATCACAAAACAGAAGATGATGTTGCCCATGCCCCCCTTAAGACCAATAATGAAGATAAAGAGCAAGGTTGGTTTTGGCTGTAGACAGGATGAATAATATTCTTAATTGTGAGATAATTACAGTGGGCGAAAATTCATGGAGAATGTTAGATGGTTTCCCAAGATCTATAAGATATCTATGTGAAACACATCCAGTGTTTTTGGATGGAACCCTCTATTGGCTCACTGAAGAATTACATTTTTGCTGTAGATACATTCTTGCATTAGACATTGACAGTGAAAAGTTTTGGACTATTGATCAATGTCCTCCTCCTAAAGATTGGTCTAGACAGAGAGATTCTTTAATTCATATGGATAGATCTCTTGCCAAAATTGATTACGAAGACGAAGAAGATCCAGGAACATCTGTGTACATATGGTTACTTGAGGGTAGCAAGACCAAGGGGTTTTCATTTACTTTAACTACTTATGATATGTCAAAAGTAGTTCATAGGACAGATTATTTCAAAGTTGTGGCTAAATTTGATCATGATACATTTCTGCTAGAAGTTGGGAAAATAATTCCTTATAATGGGTCCTACCTTGTTCTCTACTCTCCAGTGTTGAAGAAGCAGGATTTATCTGTTCATCGGAAAACTCTTACATTGCTGGGACATTGGATGGTTCTGAGCCTCAAACCTCTCAAGCTATGATAGATAGTTAGACCTCAGTACACATGTCTGTTTGATTCATAGACGAATGTTCTTAAGTACACATTGGATTTGACTACTTCTATTTTGTTTCCTGTCATGTGCTTGAGATTCTGATATGTTATTGTCAGAGATTATTATGTGGGATCTGAATTCTTCTTCCTTTTATCAGATTAACTTGTTTATTTTATATGTTCTTGTTAGTGATTTTGATTATGTGAAATCTGAATTATTCTTCCTTCTTATCAGATTATCTTGTTTAATTATTCTAGTTATCATACATGGTTCTTATTATTTCTGAATTCTCTAACATACCAGCCAACTTTGAATCCTTGAGTCCTTATGTAGACAAACTAAGCAAATTTTCCTTGGATCCTTGAATGATTGGCAAACTTTTAACTATGAAAATCTAACTGTAACTGTAACTGTAACTGTAACTAGATGACAGTATATGACTATATATGACCTTAGTGTAGTGTTGATATTTCAGTGGCAACTGCCAGTGCAACTTCTCATCAGGAGGGTATTGCAATCGAAGTCGTGCTAAACAATGCCAGCTTTGAGCTTGCCGGTGGCGGCGATGCTTTAAGTTCTAGGAGAGTTGGGGTAAGTTTGTGGGGTTATATCCAATTAGCAAATAATAATCGATAATAATGGTAACCAATCAACCTTACTGGACCCAATATCTAGATTCAAGGATACAGATCATTAGATGATTTATCATACTAAGAGAATTGGATTGCTTCTCTTTTTCGGTGTCTAATTAATGTGAAATGCTGGAAAATGATGTGTCTTTGCCAACACCAGGTAGCTGTCATAAGGTTTAGTTGCGATGACTGAAGCCTGAGGAGTTTACAGAGGAAATCAGCTTCTGTTCATTCTTTCTCTCATCTTGTGGATTTTGGCTATTCCCACATCAGATAGTTATAAGATTCTCCATCTTTGTACATGTATTTGCTCATAAGCCATCCTCTCTTCTAAGGGTTGGAGATCTATTGGTTAAATTTGAGGGCTTTCTTTTAGATTTGCTAAAGTCAATTTGACTTACTTGTCAGGCATGATCCTGTCTGTTTATGTGAATACCTCCCTATGTTTTCAGCCAACCTTATATGTTGTACATGTTTCTTCAATAGATTTCATCTTCTCATGGAAATGGAAAAGCCATTAGTAATATTTCTATATTCGGAGAAAGATGCTTAAATACATTGGGTTGTTAAATTTAGGGTTTTAAGTTTTTGGAGTTCCTTTTTTCTTAATTGACTTTTCTTTGATTCTTCTGCAAGACCCTGATGCTCCATGAGCATCTTGTTTATGCACTGGTAGCAGTACCCTGATTTTGTAATCTATACATACTGGTTTTTAATACCATAGAATGTATTGGAAATTTATGTCTTTAATTGGAATGTGAGAGGATTCTTGTGATTACAAAGACCATAATTTTGGTCTACAACTAAACAAAAAATACCCTATATTTTTTATTTGTTGTCTTCAATATTATCCCCTTTCTGTCTTCTTATCTAGGAAATAATCATAGCCTCAATCCCTACTAACTCGGAGGAGAAGAAGTAAAAGTTAGAAAAATTAGCAACAAACAAGATTCACCTTGTATGGTTTGACTATCCAAAGTCACCGAATTTGAAGAAGGTGAGTCGAGTCGAAAAACCTAGTCTTTTAACTGAATAGTTTTCAAACCGGTTTGATTCGATATTTTTGGTTCTTATTCAGTTTAATTCAATTTATTTGGTTTAGGGTAAAGACCGGGCAGACTAGCACCATGCCCAGATAAGTACCCCTGCCACTACCATCCTACTCTTCCATTGGTTGAACCGCAAGCTCCATGCGTGCCAACCTTTGCCCTTGATTTAATTGGTTTGGGTTCATTTTATTCGGTTTCATTTGCTCGCTTTAATTCGATTTAGTTCAAATTGACAGATTTAACTCTAGAACTGAAATCAAATTGATTAAACTATATTTTTAAAATCAAAATAGAACCAATTTTTTACAATTGATTCAATTTTAAATTGTCAATTTCGATTTCAGCTGGTTCTAAATTGACACCTTCACAGCGACCGCCAAACACAAACCCAAAATTTCCATGCCACGTAAGGGTCATAGTGAATCGATATTAGTGGAGATCGATACCGATATGTGACCAATTCAAATCGATTATCACTATCGTTTTGGGTAAAATCGTAGAAACCCAATATTTCCATGTCACGTAAGGGTCATAGTGTATCGATATTAGTGGAGATCGATACCGATATGTGACCAATTCAAATCGATTATCACTATCGTTTTTGGGTAAAATCGTAAAATATATATATATATATATATATATATTTTTAAAGTAAACCGATATGTGACCAATTCTCTTTTATATCCTTTTAAAGAGATGGAAGTTATAAAAGAGTCGGAACTGAAATAGGAGTCTTTCTTCCCATTCAGATTATGGATCCTGATATGAGAGTTTCTGGATTTCTCCTACCTGATTTAGATTTGCCCATTTCCTCTTTCGCTTTCCCTTAGAGGAGCCAGAAGAGAAGAAGAAGAAGAAGAAGAAGAAGAAAAGAGGTATGGATACCTTTTTGATCATGAATCTTCCTTTTCCTATTGTTTTAGACATTCTTTCTAGACTTCCCATAAAATATCTCCTCCGTTGCATGAGTGTATGCAAGCTCTGGTTTAGCTTTCGACATGATTCTGAATTCATCAAGCTCCATTTCACTAAAAGTATGATACATCCACCTTCCGGTCTACTTCTTCATCCATTACGAACACCCAACAATGAGACGAGTAGCTTACTTATAGTAACTCCTGATGTAGGTGTTTGGAATGCCAAACACATATCAATAAATCTTGATCTGACACAGGAAAAACTCCTTATTGTGGGTTCTTGCAATGGCTTTCTCTGTTTGACAACAGGGAGGGCTGATACTATATGGCTCTGTAATCCCATTACAAAACAGAGTATGGAATTGCCCACTTCACAGGGATATAATCCCATTACAAAGAAGATGATGGAGATGAAGTTGTTCACTTACACCACAAACCCAAGTTCAAACGATATAATTACCAGTACTGTTGGTTTTGGCTTTGATAGCTTAAGCAATGAATATAAAGTGGTTCGACTTTCTTTAAACAAGAACCGTGATGTTACATATTGTGAGATAATTACAGTGGGTGCAGAGAATAGTTCATGGAGATTTTTAGATTTCCCAGAATCTTTAAGGTATTTACATCAAACTGATCCAGTTCTTTTGGATGGAACACTCTATTGGCTCATCGAAAATTCTTCGCTTCGCCACGAATACATTCTTGCATTCGACATTCACAGTGAAAAGTTTTGGATTATTGATCAATATCCTCTTCAAGAGTATGGAGAAAGACTATCTTTAATTCAAATAGATGGATCTCTTGGGTTAATTGATTGTTATTCTGAGGCTCTGGTTATATGGTTAATTAAGGGTAGCAAGTCCATGGGTTTCTCATTTACTTTATTAACTACTTATGATATCTCGGGCGTGATTTGTTTGGATGATCATTACACATTTGTGGCTAATTTTGGTCGTGATACATTCCTGCTAAGTGTATTGAAGGGAGTGTTTGCTCAAAAAATTCCTGTGGATATTGAGTCCTCTCTTGTTGTCTACTCTCCGGTGGTGAAAAAACAGAATTTATCTGTTCAAGTAGGACCTTGGAAAAGTAAATGCTTGCAGGGACATTGGATTGCGCCTACTTTCAAATCTCTCCCAGGCTCTGGATTCTGATAGTTTTTTTGTTCTTGTTAGATTCATTGAGGAAACTGAAGTGGTATTTTTTTTTCTGTCATATGCTTTGATTATCAATGGAGTGATTGAGATTTTTTTAATGTTCTAGTCAGACTTTTTATTATGTGGGATCTGAATTCTTCTTCCTTTACTATATTAACTTGTTTAAATTTAGTTAGGTTGTTCTTGGTAGTGATTTTGATTATGTGGGATCTGAATTATTTTTCCTTTTTATCAGATTATATGTTCTTGTTGGTGATTTTGATTATGTGGGATCTGAATTCTTCTTCCTAAATAGACACAAGGAGGTGCTAGCATGCGCTTTGCGGCCTAATAGCATTTTTCAAAATTTCCTGATTTTTAATTGGTTTTGTGTGGATTTCTATGGATTCGATTTTAATTGGTCCAATCGGTTTGGTTTCTATAGGCTTGATCATTAAAGACCACTTGAACCAACTATTTCCTTTTTTGGGGGGTTGTTGAAATTTGGGGTTTTAAGTTATAAATGAGTTCCTTATTTCTTAGTTGACTTTTATTTGATTCTTCTGCAAGACCCTGATGCTCCATGAGCATCTTGTTTATGCACTGATAGCAGTACCCTGATTTTGTAATCTGTACATACTGGTTTTTAATGCTATGGAATATATTGGAAATTTATGTCTTTAATTGTAATGTGAAAGGATTCTTGTGATTACAAAGGGCCATGTGTAGGTTATGGTACCAAGTGGATTTGAATCTGACATTTGTTAGTTTAGAAGCCAGTTTGATCAAATCAAGCAGCTAATTTTGTGATGCCAGGTGAAAGAGAGAGAGAGAGAGAGAGCTACCCTTCTTTCTACCCTAGTATCTGGGTAAGATGGTATGGCAGTCATTACTGGGAAACCTCACCTAAGCTATTTCTGGAATGTGGCATTTCAGTTGGAGATCCAGAAGGTGGGTTTTCCTTGTGACTACAGTTCATTGAGGAAAGAATCTCAAAATTCCAGTTCATCCAAATTATGGGCCATGGTTGATCAGTGAAAGTTTGAGGTGGCAGATTGGTGTGTACATTGTACGCTGGATTGAACTGCCAAGTCTAATCAAGGAGCCATCATGTCATGAAGCATTTAGGGAGGTAGTTGCTTTAAAAAGGTTGTGGCAACAGATTTGAAATGGTAGGACTGAGAAGGTGCATGCAATATGGTGGAGTATGTGGTTCTGGTATCCTATATGCGGTGTGTTTTGTGGACTGGTTTCTCCTTGCAATTTTAATCCCTTTAAATAACAAAAGATCTCTATACCTTGTCTAATACCTTGAGATGCCTCCATGTTATCAAAAGAACTACCATGCAAGTTAAGTATGATGTATGATACGGAGGTATTTTCACGCCCACACAGCATTGGCAGCAGCATTCCTTTCCCTTGTGTGCTTTGAAGATGTTCCCGTCTGTGTTTTCATTAACCCACGCGCTGATGTTTCCTACGTCAAATGGGTAGGTTTCTTTCACCCAATATTTTATAAGAAAAATGAACCATAAAAGGCAGTGTGGCCCCGGACCTGGCCAAGACACATGGGAGAGCGAAATGACTCCCTCTTGCCCCACATGAATGGCTGAAATCCGACCATTGTTGATGCTTCTACGTGCAGTCCCTATTGGTCTCTATGCTGGTGCAAAAACCACGCACATCCTTTCGCTGAACCCTCTCCCATTTTATAATTTGCACAATAATAGATGACACCAGCAAGAGGTGATTGGTATTTTTGGCTAAAGCCTAAGTAAAAGTATAAAGGTGATTTGATCTCAAGGAAATTATAAATGAGTTCCTTTTTTCTTGTTTGACTTTTCTTTGATTATTCTGCAAGACCCTGATGCTCCATGTGCATCTTGTTTATCATCAGTATCAGGACCTGGTTTTGTAATCTGTACAAACTGGTTTCCATTACTATATTGGAAATATGTCTTCAATTGGAATGTGAGAGGATTAATGTGCTTACACACCTAACCCCCCAAACAAAAAAAAAAAAAAAGAGGAAGAGGTTTCATGTGAAGTGAAATAAAGTATTGTTGGTTAAGGAGACTTTTAACTGAGAAAGATACTCTTTGTTCTTGAATATTACTAGCATTGACATCCAGTGTCTGGGCATTAAAGCTAGTAACTAGTGTACAATGTACACACCTTCATCTGCCACCTCTATGACATTCATTGATCAACCATTGCTCATAATCTGGATCAACTGGAATTTCTTGAGGTTCTTTCTCACTCAACTGAGAGTCACAAGGACATCTACTTTCTAGATCTCCAACTTAAATCAATATCATAATTTCAGATTTAGATTAGGTGAGTTTTTCATTTTCTGTCATGGCTAATTATAAACTCTAGTAATCTTGCGCTTATTTATAGCTTGATTAACCCCTTTATGCCTATTTAACTCTATTATAGCATGTTTGATTAGCACATTTACGCCTATTTAGCTCTATTTTAGCTTGTTTAAAGACCTTTTATGATTAGAATTCATAGTCCAATTAGTCAAATAGATCATTTAAATCCATATTATAGCCATATTACCTTGAGCCCAATTATGGACCGAATACATGTCCAATTCCCTAGCTCAGATACTCAAATCCAAAAGATATACATGACAGTAGTGTTGGTTTTGATGGATATTGCCATAATTGATTAGTATGTGTATGATAAGTATGTCCTCCGCGCGATTGGCTTTCAAACAACACTTGTTGTCTACTCTTCGGTGAAGAAGAAGCAGGATTTATCTGTTCTTTAAGGACCTTTGAAAACTGAATACTTGGAGGGACACTGGATGGTGCCGAACTTCAAATCTCTCAAAAGGCTCTGATTTCTGATAGATAGTTAAGTTCTTGTTAGATTCATAGAGGAACCTGAAATGGCCTTTCTTTTCCATCATTTTATATTGAGATTCTTAATGTTCTGATCAGAGACTTTTTTTTATTATTGTGGGATCTGAACTGTTTTTCCTTTTCATCAGATTAACTTGTTATTCTTATATGTTGTTGTTAGTGATTCTGATTTTGTGGGATCTTAATTCTTCTTCCTTTATAGACAATGGAAGGCACTAAGCATATGATTCACAGCCTAGCAGCAACATATTTCAGTTTTTTTAGATTTTTAATTGGTTTCTTTTGGATTTCTATCGGATTCGATTTCAATTGGTCTGATCGGTCTCAACTTTTATACGCTTCATAAAAGATCAGAACAAAGCCAGCCCAATAAAGATTCAATTATGTTTGATTTAGGTTGAACCAATTGGTTAAAGTTGATCCGAATAGTTCAGGCTGAAATTTAACATCGTTAGTTAGTGTTTTTTTTTTTGGTTAAATTGGGCCATATGCTATCCATAGATCCTAAGTTTGGTCAACAATTAAATAAAAAAAATCTCATATTTGTTGTTTGTCGTATTCAATATTATCCTTTTTTTTTTCTTCTTATCTATGAAACAACCATAGCCTCAATCTCTCGTAACTCGGAGCAGGAGAAGAAAAAAAATTTTAAAAATAAGAAACAAACATGACTCGCTCTAACTAGATTTGACTCTCCATACTCATCAAGTTTAGAAATGTGAGTCAAATAAAAAAACCTGGTTTTCTAACTATGATTGCAACTAGGGTAGCATATTCATAACAGAGTATGAAATTGCCCACTTCACTCCGATATAATCCCATTACAAAACAGAGGATGAAAATGAAGTTATTCACTTACACCACAAAACCAAGTTCAGAAGATATAATTACCGGTACTGTTGGTTTTGGCTTCGATAGCTTAAGAAATAATTATAAAGTGGTTCAACTTTCTCTAAACACGAACCTTGATGTTATACATTGTGAGATAATTACAGTGGGTTCAGAGAATAGTTTATGGAGATTTTTAGATTTCTCAGAATCTTTAAGGTACACACTGTTGGTGTATGATGTCTTGTATTCCGTCGCAGTTTAATCCAGGGAGTATTGGTGCAGCACCTAGACAGGCAGGACAGCGGTCCCACTAGCCGGTTAGGGGCCGTGGGGGTTGCAAGGGGGGCAGGAGGCCCCCCTGCATAGCAGGGGGTGCGCCCCCCACTCGAATTTTTTATTTGAGGGCAATTGTAGTTTAATCCGGATTAGGGTTTTTTCGCTATATATTTGTAGCGAGGGTTTCTTTCTCTGTAATGCAAGCAATACTGAGAGGTGTGAGGACGAGCGCTGTAACCCTATTCTCCATTGATAGTGAAGCAGGATCTCATCTCACCGGAGACGTAGACAACCTTGCCGAACCTCGTAAAATCCGTGTGCATTGTTTGTTTTGTTTTTCCATTATCTTCTGCATCGTTTTAGGGTTGCATTTCTACACACACATCAAACTGATCCAGTGTTTTTGGATGGAACACTCTATTGGTTCATTGAAAATTCTTTGCTTAACTTAACTGTGAATACATTCTTGCATTGGACATTCACAGTGAGAAGTTTTGGAGTATTGATCAATATCCTCTTCAAGAGTATGGAGAAAGATGATCTTTAATTCAAATAGATGGATCTCTTGGGTTAATTGATTGTTATTCTGAGGCTCTGGTTATATGGTTAATTAAGGGTAGCAAGTCCATGGGGTTCTCATTTACTTTAATGAATACTTATGATATGTCGGGGGTGGTTTGTTTTGAAGATCATTACACATTTATGGCTAACTTTGGTCCTGATACATTCCTGCTTATTGTATTGAAGGGAGTATTTTCTCAAAAAATTTCTGAAGATATTGAGTCCTCTCTTGTTGTTTACTCTCCGGTGGTGAAGAACTAGGATTTATCTGTTCAAGTAGGACCTTGGAATCCTAAATGCTCCGAGGGACATTGGATTGTGCCAACTTTCAAATCTCTCCCAGGCTCTGAATTCTGATAGTTATTTTGTTCTTGCTAGATTCATTGAGGAAACTGAAGTGGGCTTTCTTCCTTGTTTTTTTCCTGTCATGTGCTTTGATTATAAATGGAGTGATTGAGATTCTTCTAATGTTTTCTTGTCAAAGATTTTTGATTATGTGGTATCTGAATTCTTCTTCCTGTAGACACAAGGAGGTGTTAGCGTTTGCTATGCAACATAGCGGCATTTCTCAAAATTTCACAATTTTTTATTGGCTTTGTGTGGGCTACTATTGAATTCGATTTCAATTGGTTTGATCGGTTTCCGTTCCTATAGGCTTGATCATAAGAGACCAGACCAAAGCCAGCTCAGTAAAGAATTGATTATTTTTTTTTTTATTATTATTAATTTTTTTATTAACCAAGGTGTTTGGGCCAGCTTACGCTCACCTCGACTTAATCCTCGGGGAGACTAACATGGCAACCCACAGCCATGATCTCCACTTAAATCGCAGATGCACAGATGGATAATCGAACCTGAGACCGTACGCCTAATCCACACAATCCCCGGTTGGTTTTGATTGATCCGATTGGTTTAAGCTGAAATTTGACACCTTTAATTAACATCCATTCTTTCTTTCTCTCCTCTTGTCTTCCTCTTCCTAATATATATGAATGCTTATTGTTTAGATGAATCTTTTCTCAAAATAATTGAAGAGAAAAAAAGCCATGCCAGTCTGGTGTAAGCAATACAAGCATATGGGGCCAATAGGAGGACGCATGAATTATCTTTAGCGCACGGGTGGGGGGGAGCATGGTCTTTTTGCACCCACCTATGTATAAGCATAGACAATACCAAATTGGCAGGGTTCTCCCATAATTGAAACCAGATTGAGCCGGGATATTGTGGCCTAAGCCCAGCCCGTCTCTGATTGACCTTGGCTGGCTTGCTTTTCTTTTTCTTTCTTTTTTTTTAAACCATTTGTGTCTTCTTATGTATTTAAAAAATGAGACATCATCCACATAAATCATTCTTAAGTTGAAGTCTTAAACGATCCAGCTTTATACCTGAAAAGCCCAACAAAGGCTGAAAAGCTTAGCCTAGATAGTCAGGTTGTGCTCACGTTCACACCTAATTAGCAATTCCGCCGAATAATCGGCCGAACATAATTTTACCGAATTAAATAAAAAATTATGATCAAATCCGAATAAAAAAAAAAATTAATAAAAAACACATTTTTTTAAAAAATTTGATTTTAAAATGTGAATAAACAGGACCGAATCAAATTAAATCGAATTATTCAGTCCACTTAAACACTCTTTAAAAAAAAAAAAAAAAAAAAGCCCCACGTCATATAAGAAACCCACCACCGAAATAGGGGATTTTTTTTTTTTCACTTTTCTCATCTTCTTCTCCGTTCTCCCCCAAATTTCTGCCTCTGTTTTCCCATCTTCTTTCTCCACCTAATTCTTCTGTAACAATCGTACAAATCTCCTATTTGTTTTGTCTCTTTCTCATAACTTCATCAGTTGATCTTGAGACAGGGGAGATATAAAGCTCTGATGGATAATTTGAGGTTCTGGGACAAATTCATAAACTTTCGTTTCTTCAGAGGTTGCTTAGCCGAAGCCATGACAATATGAGCTCAGGAGCTCACGCTCAATCACTCTTCTCTCTTGTCCCTTCTATGATACTTCGGTCACTTAGTCTTGAGTCTCTTGACTCTTCTCTGCTGGTTGCAGGCACACTGCACACGAAGTCACGAACACATTACACATGTATGTGTTCTTCTTAACCCCCTTTTTTTCTTTTGAGTGTTTTGTTCAAGCTTTGAATTTGAAATTATGAAGTTCTCTGTTTCCCTGTCACTTCAGGTTTCTCGTTCTTCATCTCCAGTCTAGGCCTTCTCGCAGTGCGAAACCCTAACACTCGATTCAGGTACCAGTCGATCTTCTCTTATGTTGTTGCTTTAATTGTGAAAAATTAGTGCATCTCTGTGCAGTATGGGTCATGTGAACTCAAACAAAAAGGATAGTGAAAAATTTTGGTGGTCAATTTATTTATATTGTTTTATTATGTTTGTAATATTGCTTTCACTGTTTTGGGGCCTAATCTATTTCATGAGTAGAAATTGGATTACTGTAACCATTGCTTCCATCGCTCAATGCCAACTTTTTTCTAGTTTTTTACTTTATTGTATGGTAATTTCTTAGGTGTACATATAAAGTTAATTACTTAATAAATAAAACAGATATAATAAATTATAAAAATAATATCCGAATTTTTTGTCCGAATTTTATTTTTTTAATCGAATAATTCTCGAATCCGATTTTTATTTTTGACCGCTTTTTTGACAAAATCCTTAAATTGACCAATCAAATTATTCCGAATAATTCTCCACCCGAATAATTCCCGAATCCGAATTCTAACTATGCGTTCACATGGCCAAACTTACACTCCTAGTAAACCGCATAGGAAAGTCGCAATTTTTTTTGGCATTTATTTTTCTATTTATAGAAAATAATGATATCCAAAGCATCCTTAAGAAGAATTTCAACTCTCAAAATGTATCTATAGAATGCTTATAACCTTCACAAAACCAAATCCATGAAAATGTTGGAGACAGATGAGGGGAGCTTTGAGAGAGTCTCCAAGCGATCTCATACTTGAACAATCCTCTTTGACCCTTCAGTTAAGCAATCCTCTAACACTTCTTATCTTAAACTTAGTTTCTTATTTTCGCAACAGAGCTCTTCTATACCATCTAATCTATTTTTTAACACCCAATCCTATTTTGAATGTTCTTATCTTAGCTTTTTGCAATGGAGCTTCTTTACAGTTTAATCTATGCATTGGGTTGTTTTGGATGGAATACTCTATTGGCTCATCGAAAATTATTTGCTTCGCCATGAATACATTCGTGCAACAGAGTTCTTCTATATAGTTTAATCTATGAGAAAATTGCATTGTCACCCCTTGAACTTTGGTCCTTATTCAACGCCACCCCCTGAATTTTTCGAAATGTCAAAGCCACCCCCTAAAAATTCAAAAAATTTCAAATCGGTCCCTACCATTAGCCGGCCGTGTTAAATGAATGAAAACCGGTTATTTTTTTTATAATATACCCAAAATACCCCCACCTATTGTGAGAGGACAATATTGCCCTCTCTTTTATTTGCATCTTCTAAACCCATCTCCCATCTCTCATCTCACTCCTCTCACTCACTCGGTCGGACAAGAAGAAGAAGAAGACGACAGTACGGTAACCTGCAACTCGATTCTCTTCCCTCCCACGTGCGATTCTCCCCCCTCCAGCGTGCAAAGCTCTCCCCCTTCTGGCGTCCGAACAATATTTTAGGGATTGGTGCTTCTAGGAAGGTCTGCAGCATCATCAAAACTTGTCACAGTTGAGCATCTCTGATTTTCTCTATCCAACACTGTATCTGTGATGTTTACTGTTGTGCATGCTTCCTCAGGTACCAACAAGAGCAACGCCAGGACAGTCGGAAAGTGCGGTATTGTAATTTGAAGAAAGGGGTACATGTTGACCAAATCACATAAGGTCGCTGTGAGGGTAACAATCTAAAGTAAAATCATAATGGCCCAAGTCCGTGAGCTCAGTTTTGTTTGAATTTTTATGAATATTTGTTTGCAATTCATCAACTTTCTCTGTTTGGTTTTGGTTAGAGTGATGGTGGCGATGGAGTTCTTAGGTTACTTCCTCTTATGGCAATGATTATCACTTTGGGAACGCGTGGATTTTGGACAAATTGTTTTCACTATGGCTGAAGCTAATGAGTACATGACCTGTTTATGGCTTCCTCAGCACATGCCCACCTGGACAAATTTCTTTCACTGCGGATGAATCTGGTGAGGATAAGGGCAGAGTCGCGGAGAGAGAAAGATAAAGACTAAAGAGTAGCTCTCTATCTCTCTGGGTTTTCTCTCCGGAGCCCCTATAATTTATGTTGTAGAACATTAGGATCAAGGCAGAGAGAAAAAGGATAGACAATAAGTCAGTACATGAAGCGATATAGACAACATTTGACAAGGGAAGATAGAACAGAAGAAGCCAATATTGTTCAGGGGGAGACCTTCGGACGCCGGAGGGGGGAGAATCGCACGCCGGAGGGAAGAGAATCGGACGCCGAAGGGAAGAGAATCGAGTTGTAGGTTACCGTACTGTCGTCGTCTTCTTCTTCTTGTCCGACCGAGTGAGTGAGAGGAGTGAGATGAGAAATGGGAGATGGGTTTAGAAGATGCAAATAAAAGAGAGGGCAATATTGTCCTCTCACAATAGGTGGGAGTATTTTGGGTATATTATAAAAAAACTAACCGATTTTCATTCATGTAACACGGTCGGCTAACGACAGGGACCGATTTGAAATTTTTTGAATTTTTAGGGGGTGGCTTTGACGTTTCAAAAAGTCCAAGGGGTGGCGTTGAACAAGAACCAAAGTTCAGGGGGTGACAATGCAATTTTCTCTTAATCTACAAGAAAAAAAATGAGTCATTCTTGTATGCTTATCCTACATTTACTTCAATTCCCTTACTTAAACTTTCGTGTCTGATTCTTCAAAAAAAAAAAAAAAAAAAAAAAAAAAAAAAATCAACTCCTACCCCTCATCCTCTCTTGAATCATTATTTAAGGATTTACGGAACCAAACCCATCCTAAAATACCCAACTTACCTTCATTTGTTAACAAAACGTGGAACCCACGTCCGTAATAAAAAAAAGAAAAAAAAAAAGGTATTTCTCTCTCTCAACCGAGGACAGTTTCTCATATATATCGAATTCGAAGTTGGATAACAGTGTATTCAAGTCTCTCGCTCTCAATCTCACCGAACCCTACCCACCTTCCCTCACGATACCACTCCCACGAAATTCCCCTCTCTACTACCTCACTGTCTTGTCTCTCCTCTCTGCAATTCATCATCTCTCTCCAGACCCCTTACCCTCTGTCCTTCCAATCAAACCTTCTCTCGCCGATGTCCGTAACCCCTCACCTCTGTGCATTGACCCAGGTAAGAGATACTCCTTCCTTATCTGAGTCGAATCCTCAATTTGTCCATGGAATTTGGCAGGTAAGATAATACAACTGCAACACCTGAAAGTAACTAACCTCAACAATCTGTTTCTTTAGATCATGCAGCGGCTTCTGAAATTTAGTGCACCAGCTTTGGTTTCTCAGAGAAAGTCTTGAAGTGATAAAGGTAAGACACAAATTTTTCCTATAAAATAGCTTGGTTGCATGATTTTATCATAAAATAGGATCATAAATTAGGTTGATCAGATACAGTGAGATCTATACGTACATATGACAGATGGTTGAAGCGGTATCTGTGCATTGTGATTTGAATACAAAACAATGTGGATATTATTAATAGTAGACTTCCTCTGTGTTGTGGTTAGAGCTGGCTACTAGTGTTTGGATGCATACCTTGGATGCAGAATTTTGCTTAATATTTAAGGATCTACCTCACCTCATATAATAAGCACTAAATATAAAAATATAGTTGCGGAGGTGTGAATGTTATTTTTCATATCTTCATCTGTCTTTTTAGCAGTGGTATCCAAAAAGAGGGGTATTTGGGTAGCCTCTTGTGGTAAGCACAAACATTTCACTGTGACAATATTCTTTCTCACATCATAGAATACTCTTGCCCTCAAATTTATTCCCAAACCTATAAATTGATTGAAATTCTCAATAGATTCTTTAATTGAAAAAGGGGTCATTGACAAAATTGCAGATAGGATATCTAAAAATGAGTCCCTTCTAATCTGAAACCTTTGATTAGATTAAAATCCAAGGCTTTATAGTGCTGCTAAATGCGTGATACTGAAGTAAGCAGAAGAGATAAATAGTGTCTCTTGCATGCTCTCTCTCTTGGCTTTGAAGAGACCATGGTTGCATTATTGAATGACATTGAAAAGTGAAAGTAAGGGAGGGAGGGAGGACTATTTTTGACTTTTGACACCAACTTCTGATCCAACCTTGTTGGCATATCAACTTTACCATCCAGTAATACTATTATTAATTGATTTTTGACATTTTCGTATGTTTTATGGTTCAATTATTGTCAATCATTCTTTTGCTTGTTCCTTCTTACATTGTAGTAGGTTGGGTGGTGGATTGTCCTGGTAGTGGACGTAATGCATGTAGGATGGTCGATATAACTTTGGCTGTTCTATACTAATGCGTTAGGTAGGCAACTGGCACCTTATTGTAATCAGTCATAATCTGCCATTCACCTTTTTGCATGGATCTGAGTGTTCGTCCTTACTTGGATCCATGTAGCTGACCCCATTCAAGTTGCGATAAGGCTTTGAAACATAATCTGAAGTATAGGACCCGCTTTTGAAACATAATCTGTGGCAGTAACAGGGTTTTAGATATGGTAACCAGCTGTTAAGTGGGGGCCTTTAGTCTTTAGATGCTCGAGTCAACAAGCCATGAGATCTGGCATCTCTAACTCCAATCTTAATTACCTTGTACTTTTTATAGACCAACCAACATTAGAAGTTAGAACATCTAGAAACTCTTGTTTTACTTTACTGTAGCACAACCTACAGGGTGGGAGCTTTTTCAATCCTTTTGGTGAGAAGGGCATCCAAGAAGCCCAGGTTGGCAATGTTGATGTTCTGATCAGGCCTATTAAATCAGGAAAATTTTAAATCCCATTCACTACTCTAATATATTATGAAAAATAGATAACATGATCAGTGTAGTGGAGTTCAGACTTCATATACAAAAGGATACTGTTATGTTTGTCAAGAATTCTTGACCTGCTTCGAAGATTGACCGCTCCGACATTTTTGGTGGTGACCCGAATGAGATTTTTTTTCCTTGAGATCTGTGATGGATTGACCTGACTTGGAGGAGTTTATATGTGTGTGTGTGTGAGATTTGGGGTTTTTTCGTGTTAGGGATTCTGGGTGAGTTTTCTTGCCGCAATTTGGGTGTTCTTGAGAGACATCTCCATTGTAATTTTTTTCCAACATAGTGAATCATCTTCTTCGCCCGAGTACATAACACACCGCATTAGTGTTTGAATCTCGTTAAATCTCTGTGTCTTGCGTGACTCAGTGTTTCTTTTATTCGTATTTGTTAGTGTTTGTTCTAATAGATACTATTCAAAATGGACCTTTTAACTTTTTGCAAAGGGTGTTATAAAAAAAAATTTGACTCCAGACAAACAACAAAAGAAGCCTGTAGCCTTGGCTTTTCAATTAGATGTTCAATTATTTTTCTGCAAACTAGTCATTAATTTAGAGAATGAAGCATCCATGCCCCCTCCATCGCCTTGGGGTTGCCTTGATGTTGTGATAACTATGTTAGGGAGCAACATGGTCGATAGGACTAACAGAGAGAGAGAGAGAGAGAGAGAGAGAGAGAGAGAGAGAGAGAGAGACCTTTGGATTACGACTGCGGGTTTTAATTAAGTGATGGGCTTTCCTGAATATGGTAATAGACATCTACTACAATGATCGAGACACCTTCCTCACTTGTTTTAACGACTCTCAAGTCTGAAGTTAGTCATCAAAGCTCCAGCCTTGCCATTAATTATACATCAGAATATTACACATGGATTTGCAGCTTAAGAAGAGAGAGGACAGATGACGGAGGGTAATGCAGGAGTTGATTACAAGTAACTAACTCTGCAGTTTATAACCCCAAACAATACAAATATGAGCAAGAAACAAAGAAATAATACCATCAAATAAACCTCCAAGGATACAATACCCATATAGGAGCAAAACCAGCCCAAAACCCAACTTGATAGGAGAGAGAAAGACCTTCTATAGAGCTGTAGAGAGAAAGGTGCGGCCAAGTCTGTGGAGTCCGATTGAGCTGTACTTTTGGGTGTAGATAGTCTCTAGGGAGGTTACAAAAACCCCCAAATATGAAGAGCTTCTGACGGCTGGTTATGGAATTATGCGCTTTCTTGATTTTCAGACCTAGGAGAGAGAATGTGAAGAATTCTGCAGGAACAACAACTTGTCTTCTTCAGATAACCTTTAGGAGAGGATCAATTGATCTTCTTAGAGTATAGAACTAGTACTCCAAAGGATCTGCAAATCAGATCTCAAACTTGGGCAGCAATGAGGGTCGATTGGCTTCAAGAACAAGAACTCTTTGGCTGGTTGATTCTGATTTTGTATGCTTTAACAGGTCTGAACTTCTAATAACAATAAACAGAAAATAAAAATAGAAAAAGAAGGATCGATGGAGGGTTGAGAAGGGTGAAAGAGAATAAAGGAATGGGTATCTCACCCCTCAGGTTTTGGGTATCACACCCCTCAAAGGTTTAGGCATCTCACATCTCAATAACAGTTTTTTTGGCTAAAGAGTAAGCACTCAATAATTCATTCATTCAAATCTCCAATTATGAGTACATAGGCTCCTCTATTTATAGAGGTCAAAATAGCAATCAAACTACTTCTAGGAGCTAGTTTCTTAATAGGACTAGACACTCCTACTACAACTAGGAGCTAGTTTCCCAATAGGACTAGACACTCCTACTAACTAGGAATTCAAAATAGGACTAGGACTTGACTTTATGACTCTAACATGGAGTAGGACTAACTAACTAATAGTCCATATAGGACTTTACAACCGACCACTGGCCTAATGGGGCTTTATTGAATTAAATAGAAATTAACTAAACTAATGAATTAAATCTCGTTTTTCTACCTTCTACCCATATTTAAGCTCATTAAAGTGGCCAATTTCAAAGAAAACCCATGGGATCAAAGGCCCAACACATATATAACACAACCCAAGGCTTATTTGCAATAAAAAAAGCCCAAGTGACTTATCTACATCAGAGGGAGGGTGGGAGGGAGAGAAAGATATGGCAGAGATGTGAGAGAGTGATGGAAGAGAGAGGGAGAGGATGAGGGAGAGAAAGAAATGAAGAAAATTTTGGACACTCATGAATATGAATTGCCCCTTGCACCTGTAGCCTAAGGAGGTAAGTTGACGTTTAGGACAATTGGAGAGAGACATGTGAGGGGAGAGAGTAAGAGTAAAAATTCAATTTTAAAGAGGGTATGTTTGTCCAATAAAAAATTATACCAAATAATTAGGTAGTTCATACTTTGTGTAATAGTATTATATATATATATACATAAGTACAAACTCTCATTGATTATTTGGTATACTTTCACTGGACAAAATATCCTCACCTTCATAATAGAATTTTTGCCATCTCACTTTTATCCCCCATTCCTCTTCCTCTCTCTTGAGGTTATGTTGTTGGAGTTTGGTTTCGTTGTACGTACGGCCAGTGCTCAACACCTATCTCTTCAACTTCCAAAAAATGCCCCTTTGTGTAAATTGCAGAGTGGGATAGGTGTTGAACACTGTTCGTACGTGCAACGCACTTGGCCTCTACTATTGCAAACCAAAATAAATAAATAAACCAAATAGCGATTGTTATGCCTAGAAATGAGATGGAATTTATTTATTTATTTTTATATCAAAAGCAACCCAACTTTGTTCTTGTCCTCCATGATTTTATGGCACTACAAAATGCAAATCAACTTCAGGAGCTTCAACTTTTGATAGTATTCGTTGGAACTTGAACTGTGCAAAATGATATATGTGAAATAAAAAGCAAAGGCAAGGATTAAGGAATTGCAAGACAAAAAGTGGGGGCCTTTGAGTCTGATCTCCCGTTTTTGTTTTTCCCCGTTAAACCATGACCTCCAAAACAATTGTGTTAAGGTGTGTTGGTTACAGAGACATACCTCCTTGGCTAGGGGTGCATTGGCGATTTGTTTTTGGGTGTGCTTTTTTTTTTTTTCGGTTAGCTTTACCATTTAGGTCTCTCTCTCCTAACATGTTATGTCTCTTAGTGCTTATCTCTTTGTTGGTTCAGGACGGGAGCTGGGTTGGCTCCATATTTGCTGAGGGCATTAGTACTCAATTGATGGGGATGGACAGCTCAATCCAAGCTAATCTATCTGAGGCCATCAATCTATCTCGTCTCGGATTCAGTCTGATTCCTGGCTCCTATTCCTCCCGGTTTAGAGATGCGATGAGCCCTCTTCTTCAATACCCTTCTCTCTTATTCTTTATCAAGAATCCATCAAACCTACTCACACCAAACATGTTATTGTCAACAAGTCGATTGACCATTGCGAATCTTGTGATTGTCTTCACATCAAGGATGCTTGAAGAAATCTCTGTTTCTTGGATGCATGACTCTGGAGTTAAGCTTACACCATGTGGTGAGCAATATACTCCACCGCCACTTGCAAAGAGTTTCAAGAATGCTTCAAGTTCTTCTTCCTATGGTACATTTTAGATACCTATCTGTATGCGACTTATAAGGTTGAGTGGAAATCAGTGGCATACCAAGATATCTTACTGGGAACTCTCTATAGGCATCCCAAGTAAACCGGCAATCTGTTCCTACTAGTTGGATGGACAATGTACCAAAGAGATGTTGGACTTCCTGTGATTAATTTGTAGACCAGCCAATTCTGCACACCAAAAATAATATTTGCAATGGAATTTGTTGATTGAATATCTTTACTTGCAAGTATGAAGAGGTCACCTTCCAAGCATGGTAATGGAAGACTAGACCTGATGTTAGGGATCTGATATAGGGTGGAAGATCAGTCAAACCAGACAAAAGACTAAAGACTTCGATTAACTTCTTGTTGCATGAACAATCTCCTCAGAAAAATCAGATTGCAGGTTCTGGAATGTAAGCTTTGATCAGATTCTTTAGCAACTACCTCCAATTGATCAACCCAGTCCACAGCAGATCTCAACAACAATATATTCAATCAGTTGATGATCAAACTAGCAGTAATTCCACCACACAAGAGATTGATTGACAAGGGAAGATAGAAGAGAGAAAATAACCTATCTCAGGTTAGGTCTTTCACCCAATCTGTTTCTCACAGGGATAGCCAAAGCTAACTCAAAATTCATTTCATAATCAAGTTGCTGTTTGGTTATATCTGTGCTATTGTGACTGATATCAATATCAGGGTTTGGATTTCATTATTGGGATTGTTTATTACAGTTGCTAACCTGTTATTGAACTGCTATCGACAATCTGTTATTAGTTCAAATCAGATTTTACCTCTACATTATCCATACTGTTCGAGGGAGAAGTAATTGAGCCAGATCCAGCAGCATTATCGGTCAGGAATTGCTTCACCAGGATCATAGTTTTTAAGGCGGTAAGGCGACGGAGGCGTTTGAGGGCCTTTCGGAGCGCCTTAGCGATAAGGCGGGCATAAAGCGTTGTCTTATTGACTAAAGCGTTCCTGTGTAATTTTTTTATAAAACCAATCTATTTGGCTCAAATCCTAGTTGAATCTTATTACTCATATGTTAAATAAATATTAAAGGTTCATATTCATACCAATGTAAGATATTCATCAAGAAAACAAATCAATAAAGTGAATAAACTAAGTTCATATTCATCAATCATCAATATTCAATCATCAATTATCAATCATCATAACATATTACCATATAATATATATACATAATTAGGAAACAAAATTATAAATATAAAGAAAAGAAGACATAACAAATACAAGTATTTATTATACTTACCTCTATGATGCCAAAATGAGTGCCTAGGCCTTAAGGTCATCTACTATATTCCTATTCCTGTCAAAGAAGAATGAAGCTCACAGCTGCCGGAGCTAACTCACCGCTACCGGAGCAAAATGGTCGCCTAGATCAGTGGTTCTACGTTGTTCTTTGATTTCTTCTCAAAGCCCTTTCTTAAAACCCTTGACAAAATCCAAACCCTGTTTGTGAATCGTGTTTTTGTTTTGTTTGTTTTGGTTATTTTTGGTGGAATAAAGCTGATCCCATGCATCTCAAAGTGTTAACAAAATCATACACCTACCAATAAAAAATCTATATTTGGAATTTTCA
The DNA here is from genome assembly GCF_013358625.1 of Macadamia integrifolia. NCBI lineage: Eukaryota > Viridiplantae > Streptophyta > Magnoliopsida > Proteales > Proteaceae > Macadamia > Macadamia integrifolia. Next base: position 8,835,781 of record NC_056570.1, read on the forward strand.
TTAAGTAATTTTAAAATGTGTTTAAAAAAAAAAAAAAAAAAAAACCCATAAGGCGCCACTTCATGTAAGGCGGAGCACTGCCTTATCATCTCTAGACCGTATCAGCTCGCCTTACCAGCGCCTTAAAAACTATGACCAGGATAAATAAATAGGGATCCAGCAGCATTATTCAACATATCAGTCAAGAATTGCATCATCAGGATAAATATATAGGGAGCTATAAAATCAAAATATATTTCTATGTTGTTTATGTTGCTATGGCCCACCAAAATTGAGTAGTCACTGGATCCAATCATGTAGACAAGATGACAAAGAGAAACTCAGAAGATGAATAGGAAGTGATCCACAAGAAGAGAAAGCTGGTTAATGCAGGAGTAGATTACAAGTAACTAACTCCGCAGTTTGTAACCCCAAACAATACAAATATGAGCAAGAAACAAAGAAATAATACCATTAAATAAACCCCCAAGGATACAATACCCATATAGGAGCAAAACCAGCCCAAAACCCAACCCGATAGGAGAGAGAAAGACCTTCTATAGAGCTGGAGAGAGAAAGGTGCGGCCAGGTCTGTGGGAGTTCGATTGAGCTGTACTTTTGGGTGTAGATAGTCCCTAGGGAGGGCACAAAAACCCCCAAATATGAAGGGCTTCTGACGGCTGGTTATGGAGTTATACACTTTCTTGATTTTCAGACCTAAGAGAGAGAATATGAAGAATTCTGCAGGAACATCAACTTGTCTTCTTCAGATAACCTTCAAGAGAGGATCGATTGATCTTCTTAGAGTATAGAACCAGTCCTCCAAAGGATCTGTAGATCAGATCTCAAACTTAGGTAGCAATGAGGGTTGATTGGCTTCGAGAACAAGAACTCTTTGGCTGGCTGATTCTGATTTTGTATGCTTTAACAGGTTTGAACTTCTAAGAACAATAAACAGAAAATAAAAATAGAAAAAGAAGGATCGATGGAGGGTTGAGAAGGGTGAAAGAGAATAAAGGAATGGGTATCTCACTCCTCAGGTTTTGGGTATCACACCCCTCAAAGGTTTAGGCATCTCACATCTCAATAACAGTTTTTTTGGCTAAAGAGTAATCACTCAATAATTCATTCATTCAAATCTCCAATTATGAGTACATAGGCTCCTCTATTTATAGAGGGCAGAATAACAATCAAACTACTTAGGAGCTAGTTTCTCAATGGGACTAGACACTCCTACTACAACTAGGAGCTAGTTTCCCAATAGGACTAGACACTCCTACTAACTAGGAATTCAAAATAGGACTAGGACTTAACTTTATGACTCCAACATGGAGTAGAACTAACTAACTACTAGTCCATATAGGACTTTACAACCGACCAATGGCCTAATGAGCCTTTATTGAATTATATAGCAACTAACTAAACTAATGAATTAAATCCCGTTTTTTTACCTTCTACCCATATTTTAGGCCCATTAAAGTGGCCCATTTCAAAGAAAACCCATAGGATCAAAGGCCCAACACATACATAACACAACCCAAGGCTTATTTGCAATAAAATAAGCCCAAGTGGCTTGTCTACATCACTGGTAATGAAGCTATCGAACCCAAAAAACACTGGAAAAAGAAATGTTGAAGTTACTAATCACAATGAATATATGACAATGAGTATTGTTCTATAACTTCATAAATAATATTACAACCTATCGAATTCTCTATGTTCTGATTTTCTTATACTGCAGACGATTTAAATTTGCAACTTTTATTCATAAATAATTGATGCAGTTGTGTAGTTCTCGAACCCCCGGACCTCGCACATATGGAAGCCTTGTGCACCGGGTATGCTCTTTTTCTTTAGATGCAGTTGTGGTAGGATGGTTGGACCGGAATGACCCACTTTGGAGACCTAAGCCACGACGCAACCGGCACAATCCAGCCTTTTGGTCCAAGAAGGGTTGGGAGGGGTTAATTAGCTTCAAATGGGGATATCTTTGTAGTTGCATTCTCTTTTGGCAGAGATTTATTTCTATGTAATATTTTTTTATATTTTATTCTCTTAATTTTTGAAGTTTGGGTAGCTACATAGGAGATTTGCTTGGGTTGTTTAGTTTCTGCCAGGTGCAGGTCGTTCGAATTTGAGGTAGGAGACAACCTTCCCCCTTTCTTTATATCCTAATGCTTAGTGCTAAATACCTATTTACCCCTCCCCTTTATCCCTAATTCCCTTATGCCCTTTAATTACTTTTGATTCCAAGTTTACCCCTACTCTTTATTTACTAATCACCATTGTATCCCTTCTATATAACTATCAAGGACCCTTAAGAAAACCAGGTTTTTTGGAACTTGGGATTGCACCAATAATACTATCAGGTCTTAAGTAGGTCTTCAGTCTTGGAGCCTTCTTTCCCTTCCCTTACTTCATAAATTGTATTAAATCCAATCAACTCCTATATATTTTGATTTTCATGAAGACTAATTACATTATACTTTTCTTTCATAAATGGTATTATTAGGGCCTAATTAACTCTTGAGGTTTGGAGCCTTTTTCTTTTCCCATCCTCAGTAGAAGCAAGTACCCTAATTACAGTTTCTAATGCCTGCAGGTTTCAGTCTTTGTGTAACACATTCTAAGCTCTTGTATTCTTCCAAAATTCTACGGTTAATCGGAGGAGTGCAAGCAATCATGGATGGTATGTTGGATATTATCACCTTTTATAACAGTAATATGGCACCATGGTGCTAACTTGTGAACATTTGTTGGATGCTGATTTTTCTGTAATTATTGCTCTTTCCAAAAGTGGCTTTGAATTTCCTGGTTCTTTCTGTCTTCTGCTTCTTCTTCTTCTTTTTTTTTTTTGAGAGGTGGGGCGGCGAGGGAGGGGGAGCTTCTGTTAATCTCACATAGAGATGATTTTTTTTTCTTCTTATTATTATTTAGAAAATTGTTTTCATATTAAACTTAGGCAATAAGGAAGTTCTTGGCAAAGGCAACTGAAGTCCCCTATTTTCTGCCATATGGCATGTTAAGTGGCAGAATATGAACCATTGAATGGGAAGAGGACAGCTTATATTGGTAATGTCAAATTTAAGATCCTACTGCAATTGGATGGCTCACAATGTATTGGACAATTATAGAGGAACATTCTGGAATCAAAAGGTTTTAGTATAAGATGGTTATAAGCAAAAAAATTGGAGTGTAACTGTTGTAAAAATAGAACTAAAAGCGGGTGGTGACTGGTGAGAATTCATGAAAGGGAGATACGCTAATAATTATATATTCTTAAGTTTAGTCATAAATAAAGAAGCATAAAGGAAGATGTTACAATGCAATCCCGGGTTACAACTTACAAACCCTATTTTGGATCGCTATGGGCCTGCCAAAGTGGAAAAAAAATCTCAAATAAAAGGAGCAGTGGCAATTTTGTAAATATTCAGAACACTCCAGGACACCTTTGGGTATGGTAAAAAAGAACAGTGACCAAAACTGTAAATTTCAGAACTTGTTAGGATTATTCTGAATTTCAGAGGAAAACTGGGGATAAAACAGAATAAAACTCGGGAAGGACTTTAATGCAAATAATAATTAGGATTCTGCCCTTGTGTGGAAATATCAATAATTTCAACCTCACGACTGAAGAGAAGCCAGCTCTGATCCTCTACCAGAGAGAGATCTGTAGCTTCTCTAGTCTCCAATAGATCTGAAACTTCAGCAACAGGATGGCCTACGAGTTTTGAACAAATACCCAGCCAGAAAATATTATTTGAATAGGGTTATAGATGGTGTGATGGATTGGTTGCGGAGAAACCAGAAAATAGGGCACCCTTCTATATCCGGTCAACAGTGAATGGAAACAAAGTGATGTTTACCAAATTTCAGATCAAATGATGAACTAATAGAGAATCTATGACTGAAGATAGTAGTCTGACACTGGTTCAAAAAACAAGGGTACCGCCTAAACTAGAAAGAAGAAGAAACGAAGACAAAGGAAAAGGAAGAACAGAGGAAAATAGAAAAGAGGAGGAAGGAAGATTCACACTTGTATTTCAAGCATGAAACAGAAACACAGCAACGAAAATGAGGGAAAGGAGAGAGAAGCAATCAGCTAACTGTACTAGTGTGACGTTAGCATATAAAACCATAAAACTTTATTTAATATTCAAATCCACTCATTTGATTGATGGCTACAGCATATATAGACTTCAAAATAAACTGCTATTCGTGTTCTGAAACAAAACTTGAAAGTAATATCTTCTAAATTTCCCTCCTAAACAAGGTTTAAAGTATCGTATCGATACCCACAGATACTGATACGATACGATATGGATCGATACTTTAAACCTTTCATACCTTTTAAAGATACTGATACAAGTATCAATATGATACATATTGATACCCACCGATACTGATATGATACGATACAGAGTGATACTTCAAACCCTGCTCTGAACTAAAATTCAAGTTTGGACTTGGTTCTTCTCGGTCTGGGTTTCTGGATTGGATCATATCAGTTCAGCCATGCAAGTGCAACTTCATCATGATATGCATAAACTTGGAGCAAGGTAAATGAAATAAATGAGTGCTTTTGGAGTGTTGTGTTATTGACGTATTCCACTAAAATGGAACGAAAAATTTGTAGGGCAACTATAAGACCGATGTATGGAGCTGAATGTTAGGTGGTAAAGAAATATGTGAATGGGTTGAGATAAGGATATTGAGATGAATGAGTGATAAAACTTGAAAATCGGACACTTTAGTTAGTAATTTAGGAGTTGGCTCCAAAAATACATGATAAGTAGATAGAAATTTGGTTGGGTGGCATGGATATCTGTGATGAAGATGTTTGAATCCTTTGGTAAGGAGTGATATGATTCAGATTAGAGGAGCTAAAAGAGCTGGGACAGGCTGATTTGGTAGGAGGGGTGAAAAAAAGACATGCATGGATTAGGGGTTGACAAGCATGGCTTTGAATAGAGTTGAATCATGAATGGTGAAAGAGCATCTGCTGGGAAGAAAGGAATGCCAGAATTTTTAAGGATGTATTTCTATGTCAATGACAGTGATATCGAGGGTGTCTACTAGAGTGACACATTGGGATGCAGCCTTCTCTTTGTTCAGGGATGTCCATCTTTGCTGTTTGTTGAGGGATTGGATGTTGCTTCTTTTGGGGAGGAACCCAAATATTGACAGACTTAAGATTGGATTCCCCTTTTGCTTGGCATAGTTAAATTGAACTTTGTTGGTTGCTCTCTAGTGAATCCAAATCCCTAGGTAGTTTTTGCTAGAATAGTGAAGAAAATATTAATATCGTGCTAGTGCCTATAGAAGAGTAGGGAGATTCTTAGAAGGCTGAGCTTCTATTTCTTTGTACCGACTTGTACATTCCACAATGTGTGGCCATAGTAATATTACTAATATACTAATATTTTGGTTGAAGATTATTGAACATTTTTGATAGGTTGGCTTCAAAATGGTAACAATCCCCGTTGGAGGTTTTCTCATATGATTAGCTGCATTCACCATGCCATTTTGATGGTTGAGGTTACATTTCAGTGGATTCCTGATGCAGATTCTTCACCAAACTAGGCTTGTTTTATTAGGAATAAGCCTAGGGTTGGATTGTATATGTGTTGGGCCTTCAGTCCATGTGGTTTGGAGTGTATTGGGCCACTTTTATGGGGTCTAGTTTGGTTTGTCAAATTAGTCCTACATTAATTCATAGGTCAGCCAATGCGCTGAATGATGAGTTGGCTAGACAAGGGATTCTGAGATCTCGTTTGGTGATTGGGGATGATTACCAATTGTGAGGTTGTTGGAGCTGTAGTTTTCTGACCCTGTTTAGGACTTTTCTGATTTTTTTTTTTTAGCTCTTCTTGTTTAGGTCTAGGGCATTGTACCAGAATTGGATGGCCACAATCTATTGCAAAATTATCTTTTTTAAGGTTGCATAGAATCTACCAACCATGAGTGGTTATTAATCACTTTTTCCACTTGATTTTGACATGTGGAAATGTGGAATGGTTCATTTAGGCCTGAAATTGACGAGCTGGTGAGGGTGGGCCATACTTCCTAGTAGAATTTGGGCCCCAATTAACCTGCCATGTGGCAGAAAATAGTACCATGTTACCTTCAAGCGATTAATTATAAAAAAGAACAGGTGGGGCATCCATTAATCTTTTCGTATTCAGAGACCAATGTTAATAAAAATATCGCATAGATCCTAACATTTATCTAAATCTCAATTGGCCTTGATGCCTATTGGAACTTCCCTACCGTGTATATTAAGAATTAAGAAAGTTATTTGATTCTTTCCATTAAGAAACTGTTTCATTCTCTCCCTTTTCTAACCCCATATAAACATAGATTTTTATGTCTTTTATACTTAAAATTATATTTATGATAATGTTGAATCTTTTTTTAGTAGTTAGAATTATACTTTATCCAAATCTCTTTCTTATTTAGTTGTAAACTTGTAATAAGAATTAAGTTGTTCAACTTTGGTGTTCAAGTATTTTGTTCATACGACAGAATTAGATTACATTTTTATTTTAAATTTTTTATTTTTGTTTCTTGTAAAATTCGTATTTGTTTAGAGTAATAATATTGCTTCCATGGATGTGTTATATTTTATTTTGCTAGTAAATTAGAGGAAAGGAAAGGATCATTAGTGGCATATCCATCCTTCCCAGAGTAGTGACATCCAGTTGGACAGGCTTCGTTACCTGGACATCTCATGTACTTTCAGATTACTATGGTTAGAATGACACTGGTGTCAGTATGGGATATGTGTGACACCCAGTAGTAAAATGATCAAATGTGACTGCTAAGAACAAGAAAATTAACCCTACCACCTTTTTTTTTGACACATTTTGGCCATTTCCCCTATTGTAAAGTTTCGGGTGTAGTGGTATTTTCTCGACACATCCATTCTTGAACCTGGAAACAGAGTGGACAGTTGACTACTTTACTGGATGAAATTCTCACCATTGAATCTCATTCACCATTGTACATTAAACCAAAGAAGCTGTTTCAGTAGTAAAGTTTATCATGTGTATGGTGGTTTGACTGACCTCGTAAGGCTTTGTCTACTTTATAAGAAGCATCCTCGGTGGTGGGAAACACTATTTGGTCTCTCCTTCCTTTTCTGGTGTTATGGCATTATGGAAGGGAAGAAACTAGCAAGTTTTCCAAGATATTTGAGTGTCCAATCACCTGCATTTGTATACACAGGTCTGTACCCGTATTGCCATGAATGGGTGTTAAATGATTTTTTTTATGCCTCTTGGGGGGACCTTGGATTGGAATTGTTGATACATTAAACAGGTTATACTTTGTATAAAGAAGAACTTACTTCTTTCTCTCTCTCTCTCTCTCTCTTTTTAAGGTTTTCTTTCGTATACGGTTAATATCCTAGCAGAAAATTTTTGAACTTTCATCTCATTACCTGATGATTAAATTTCCCTATGTTTCGGAGTATTTCATTGTATTCTGATGTGTGATATTCTTATATCAATTGGATCAAAATAATTTTCCTCGTGATTACTTGATTAAATAGTATATTTTTTCTGTCATCAGTTGATTCTGAGCCTACGATGGAGGAAACCATCCTGGTAGGTGATGACCTAATGATGGGGCCACCATCACCTCTCATCCCTCCTGAAATTGCATCTCATGTCCTGGAAGGAGTTGATTTATGCGATGGAATTTTGAGGAATTTATTTCTATGTAAGTGTTACTTCGATTGGTACCTGGTTGCTAAAATTGCCGCCTTATCTTTTGTAACAAACAATACTGCCAGATAGTCTTAATGGTGACAATTATTAAGATACAAACAAACTAAGGTGCAGACAAGGGGAGCATAAGTTCATTCTATAGATGGAAAATCATTTGTATGATTAACTTAAGGTGTTTAGAGTCAAGCTGCCACTGAAAAATTAACCTGCAGATTGCTTTCTTACCAGTCGTTTATTGCAATTGCTTTCCTACTACAAGTCATTTATTGCGGTTCTTAAAAATTATTGCACGAGTTCTAATGAATAATGATATGAAAGAATTCAAAAGTTTGGATTGATTGTGGTAATAAAATCCAATTAACATTTGGATTATGATGCATCTGCAGTAGTTGTATTACCATCTGGCTTCTGAATCCTCTTCTTTCTCCTATAAAACAATTCATTTTATTGGAGAAGTGATCATTTGATTATGCTATAGGTTTGCAAATCAATGACATTGAACCATTCTGTCAAGATGAGATTGCTTTGTACAGACAGTGTGCTGAAAGACGGGTGAGATGGTTGTCTATATTTTCTTTCTCTTTTCTGCTTTACTTTGTTGGCGTCTCATGTCAGTGCCATCTGCTCTGTTTTTTTGAATTCTGAGTTATAGGATAAGGAGCTGAGGCAACGCCTTCAAGATAGTGAACACAAATTAGGGGTGTCAATGCCCTTGGATGAAGCTAAAGATAGGGCCGTGCAACTTCAATCTGAGGTTACATCATTAGAGAGGTATTTAAAAACTTTAATGCATGGGTAGTTCTTAAGATTTCTCTATCAGTGTTTTAATTGTGAGGCCCACTGACAAGTGTTGTGGTCACTATATGATGTGCCCTTTCAGATCTTAAACGGCTGAATTCAACTCTGGGATGCTTATAACCTCTGTGGTCTTTATTGTTTTACATTGTCTTAGAAAGACAACAAATTCGAAATTATTGTGATGGTCGACTTTGATCCTATTGTTACTTTTTTTCCTGCATATATTTCCAATGATCTTTTTCTTAAAAAACGTACTGTTCAAACCCTCTGATATCATTCACTTGTACGGTGAAAAGATGGCGGGCATCGACCAGTCTGTTTCGCTGGCTTATTGGTGCCTTTGTGATTTCCTGTGCATGCATTTCTCTCTCTCCTCTCTTTGTGCTTTGTTACTTAAATTTATTTTCTCTAATCATAGAAGGGAAATGCTTGTGTAGTGGTAGAAGCGATGCAGTAATATATGCTTGGTTGGACTGGCATGACCCAGTGTGGAAGGCTAGGTCAAGAATAACCGGGTCGAAACTTGGATTTTGGTTCAATAGGGGTATTTAGGGAATTTATCTTTTTTCTTAGGGTTATTTTGTATTTTTTTATTTTACATGAAAGCTAGCTAACGATAGGAGAGAAATTTAAGTAATTTAGTTTTTTCAGCCTAAAGAGAGGGTTTAGAATGCCAAGGACTTTTTTCCAGATTTGCAGTGACAAAGTTTAGAAACCAGAATACCAGATCTAAGGAAAATTCAATAGCACAGAATTAAAAGCTCAAATTTGATTGAAATTTTGGTCAAATATAGTTCTTATATAAGAGAATAATATATAAAAATCTCAGGATGATTAGAGGGTCTGATTCGGAAATCTTATAGAATCCTGCACAATCAAGGAAACTTATAACAGAATTAGATAATCAGAATTGGAGAATGTTGTTAACCCAACAACCAACCCAACAACCAAAGGTCGGATCTAAACCCAAATCTTGTTGAAGGCTTAGAATATTTAGGGGAATATTATATCAGAATATCAAGCCCATCCAATGGCTGGATCATAGTAGAGAAAGGATAAATCCATAACTGATAATTGACAGCAGAACCAGAAACTTCAGAATAACAATCAGTCAATACTCAGGTTAGAGAATGAACAGCTGTAGGAACTGTACTTCAGCGACCTAGAAAGATAAAGTAGATGGAAAAGAAAGAGGATATGACTTGGGAGTTGGGAGTCAGTACCCATGGCCTAGACTGGAATCACTACAACAGGCGCTGTTGAATCACCACAGCAGAGTTCTGATTCACTTCGGCAACAAATGTCCCTACAAGACCCATTCTGTGATAGTTGAGAGGTAGTTGGCAAAGATGGACGACAAGGATGATGTGGAGATTTGTGAACCTGCCTTGATCCAAATGAGCCTGATTATAGTCTTGATGAGACAGGATAGAAGCTCACTCAGCTAGTCATACCTCTTTCTCCAATAGACTAGTAGTGAGCGCTCCATCTATCAGACAAATGGTATATTTGAATTTTACGACAGTTTATACACTTGTTGACACGGAGTATCCAACCTCATCTTAGTCGATCTAGTTTGAACACTTGACCGCTGGTGGAAGAAATTCTTCAAGACAGTCCATGTGCAAGGTTTTGGACTTATTGCTAGAGAATAGGCTAATGCAATTTGAGTAATTTTATAGTTTGGGCCACTTCACTACCATGTGCCTTGCCTAGTTGGTCCTGTGGCACATTATGACTTTCTCTTGGGATGACCGTGGCAACGTAGGCTAGTATCTTCTATGATGGTGCATTTAATACCACTAAGGTGAAACAAGAAGGACAAACATCTGATGTTGCCTCATACGTTGAAGGGTAGGCCCCAATGGCTATAGTTTCCTCCTCTATCTATGAGTCAAGTTATTCTGCTCTTTCAAAGGGAGTTGCAGTCCGACCATCTTTCCTAATATGCGTGTCACCTCAGTGTTGAGATTAGGGGTGTCAATTCCAAGCCTGGCCCAATTACAATCGGTCGTTCTCGGAGCATGGGTGCGACCCAATGGGCTCCGGACCAGGATTGACTAATTAATAGCCTGTCTTAGCCCAACATATTTGATGCCTGTTTAGAGCCGACTTAGAGCTTGATTTCTAAGCCTGGCACTTTAAACCCCTGATTATAGCCCATAGGGCTGTATATTTGGCCCTGACAACCCAAACCCGCCCTGAGCCCGAACATGGCTTGGTCTAAGTTTTCTAACCCTGAGGGCGGGTAAGGGTTGGGTCGGGCCTGAGTTGAGGCCTAGGCCCAGCCCAACCCTGATTATAGTATGTTATATATATATATATATATATTGCTTTTACTTTGTTAGTTGTACATATTATTATAATATATATGCATTGTAACATAAGTTATAATATAATACATTCTAAATATATTATAATGCTACATGCACACACCGCTCACATTTTTAATTTAAGAAACCCTATACATAATATAATATAAAGACCGGAACCCGACCGGCCGTTTATAAATGGGACCATGCACTATAGCATATGAGGCCTGATTACTTAAACGGGCCAGTCACAGTGCAAGGTCATAAAGAAGGGAAGCCCGGTTAATCCTGACCTAAACCTGCTCGATCCGTTCGATTGCCACCCTTAGTTGAGATCACTACAAGGGCATTTGGATTTGCGACCTAACTTGATGCAATCGAGTTCTTTCAAGAGCGGGAGAGTTAATGCAGTAATATATGTTTGGTTGGACCGGATGACAAGTTTGGAAGCCCAAAACGAGAAGAACCAAGCCCAAACCTGGATTTCAACTCAATAGGGGTATTTAGAGAATTTTTGTTCAGGGTTACTTTGTAATTTGAGATTGAATGAATAGAATTGTTTTTTATAGGTGCTGCTGTGTTTGAAATTTAATTTAGTTGCCTTTGTTTTTTCAATTATATTCTCTTCTAACTATTCAGATGGACAATTGTGTATCTAGGAAATATAATTTGATCGGGGATAAATAGATTAAAACCTATCTAGAGTTTTCCTGTTTTATACCCGACTTAACATCCTGCTCTGTTCTGGCTGCAGTCTATTGCAGGCCTATCACACTAGCATATATTGGGTATCTTTCCATGATATTTAAGCCATAGTTGGGACCCACCTGCAATATCTTACCATGAGATTTCAGCCATAGTTGGGACCCATCAGGAATCCTACTCGACCAGAGTTTCAGCTTCAGCCAAGCTCTGGTTTAAGAGTTACGGATTTTCTCCTAATTGTGTCTTAGACTTCTAGTTCCTTTCTAATTTTAGCTTTGTTTTATCATGGAGAAGAAGACTTGTTAATATTCTCAAACTAGGACATATTCTTATGATCCCGAAAGGTCTTCCTAAATTCTGATATAATTTAGTCTTGTTTTGTTTTAGTACTTCAGAAAAGTCCCGTCTTACAGAATTTTTTCCTAGTTTTATCTTATTATAGTTTTAAATTCCAGAAAAGGCCCTTCCCTTCAAATTTTTGTTACCATTTGGTCCCAGTTCCTGTTACCATACCAAAGGGGCCCTGAACTCTACTGAATAATTTATGAAATTGCAACTGCTTTGATTTGAGATTTTTATCACTTTGGTGGAACCATAATGACCTAATTAGTATTTCAGAACCCTAGGTTGCTTTAACTAGCCTTTTTTTTTTTTTTAAACAGTAGACGTCAGGTAGAGTTATATTTTCAGAGTGGATATCACTTGCATTTTGCATCCTTCTGCAAGGTGGTCCTTTTGTGTGGATTACATATCTGATTATCTAATCAGCTCCCATCAGAGAGGAGAGAGGGAGTATTACTTATCCCAAATTTCTAGCCTTGACTTGGATATCCCTCTTATTAGCATATGGGGTTTTACTGTAGCGTTTTGCATGGCAACATGACTTTTGTAAGCTACATTTAAAGATCATTCCCCCATCTCAAAAAAAATAAAAAATAAATAAATAAATAAAAAATAAAATAAAAGACCATTCCCCCATACGCTTTCACTGTTTTACTCGTTTATGGGGAAAGTTTATTTGTCTCTTATTCTGCGAATTGTTTTAAATATGGTTGTTCATTCTACTTCATCCACCTCTCATTATACCATCTCCCATAAGGTATAGCTTTCTGGACATCCAATGAATAAAAATATTGTTTAATTTAGAGAATGAGTGGAATTTGCACATCAACTCATTTGGTATGATGTGGGGTTACTAGTCCATTTTCCAGATTCTCATCAGATCCCCATATCCAATCTTAATTTTGTAGGCGCTTAGTTCTTGCAAGCGGAATGGAAGGCATGGAAGGATTTCGTCAGAGATGGAGTTTGCATGGTCGCCTTGAAGACGCCAAGTATTCCCTCTACTTCTTTTGTCAGACTCTCATGGTTTATGATAACATAAAGATGATTTCAGTTGTATCTTCATAACCTAAGCATTTCACATTAAATACATTCATTTCATTTCATTTCCCCCAACACAATCTTTATTGTAAGTAGAGAAAGATCCCCAATGGAGTAAGGGCCGACACACACGTATTCACCCTACCCCTAGCTCATTGTCACAGGAGTTAAACTTCCACTGAGAACAAAGGTGCCTAGCTTACCTAAGGTGATGAAAATAATGGTGTTAAGGAACCACCCATTGAATATATCATTTTCTGTCATAAAGCCGTGTCTGGGGAAAGGTCGATCTAGTGGAAATTTGGACTAGGGATGGCAATCATGAGGTGCGTTGGGGTGAAGTTTAGCTAAACACAGCCCCTCCTTGGTTATGAAATTGCTCAAGCCGAACTGCCCCACTTCCATCAAACATACACAATGCAATCATGGTAGGGGCCGGGCTCCATATGCTTTTTTAAACTCTAGACCGTTTCAATTCCAATTATCACATCCATCCCCTTAGAGGATTGTTGTAGCTCTTTTTTCCCTACTTGCTTTCCATCCCTACTTTGTACCATTTAATGGGATTATTTGGCCTTGGAGATCTGCTAGGAGAGATTGTGGGTTGAATGGTTTGGATATCTTTCCCAGTTGTGTGTGTGTTACCTGAGGTGACATGTAGGTTTTTTTTTTTTAATGGTCAGTTTCATTATCATACTTTACTCTTCAGGAGTTCTTTAACCAAAATCAGTTTTTATTTTGTAAGAAATCTGATCATATTGTAACCTCTCTTAAAACTTGATCTTAAATTTTCTGTTAGAATTAGCACTTGTTTCCAGAAATAATTAATATTCTGACTGAGGTCTTTATTCACTATGTGGTTGATTATTTGCAGGAAAAGGCTAGAATCATTGAAAAATGGAATTGAGAATAGGAAAAAGGAAGAGCCGGTTGGAAGTTCAGGCAGCACGAAGAGATGGTTCTTTTGGTAAGGTGACTTGCTTAGGGTTTATCTGAAACTTGCTTGAGCAGGTTTTTTATGCCTGCCAACTTGCAAGTTGCAACACTAGCTTCCAAGAAGTGCAATGAAAGTAATTCAATGGGGCCGGGCCACGTATTGGAGTTATTTGGAGCATCCTGTTGGGGAATCTTTAATGTTTTAAGATTCTACCCTAGTGCTTGCTGGCTCTAATAGGGAATAGGGAGCACCCCATTTCTCAGAAAACATGTTATTGAAGCATGTTTCTTTGGGGCAAGCTAAAGCCAGTAATTGTTGTACAGAATGGTCACCAATTCTTGTTACAAGTCTCATCCTTGCATTTTATCACCAGTTTGAAACCAATACTTGTCTTTGCTATGATTTAGGGAACGATACAATATACAACCCTTGTTTGTGTTTCATTATTTTAAATGGATGGGGATTTTGTTGAACAAAATGTTATGATCCACTATTAGTCTTTTATCTTTCAAGTCTAGAGTAATTTGTTCAAGAAAAAAGAAAAGAAAAGAAAAAGTTTGCATTTAAGGACTTGTCCCCATTGACCAAAATACCCTGGTGGGACTGGCCAATCAAAATGGTTGAAATTGGTAAAAAAAAAAATCACAATTAGTTATGTTTTATCATTAGAAACCAATATTTAAAGGGGTTGGTTATTGTTTTATACAAAATGAAGTCAAGTGGATACTTGATTCATGAAAATTAGATTCACAGATGAAAAGATGCAAACTATTAAAGTTTTTGATGCTGAAGGCTATGTTTGGTTGCAAGGGAAATTTAAAAGAAAGAAAAGTGAAATTTAATAACGAAATGTGGAACGATTTTTTTTTTTGTTTTTTGGGTGGTGTAAACAAAATATGGAGCGATTGAAGTTAGTGATACAGTCACATGGGGTAGCTATCCATGTAACTATTAAAACATTTCACATGGGGTAGCTATCCATGTAACTATTAAAACATTTCACATTGGGTAACTACCCATGTAACTATTATAAACGTTTCCTTTTTAAGTTTGAAAATTTTCATTTTCATTTCTTTTAATTGTTCTTGTTATTAAACAGAATCAAAATGAAAGAAAATAATGAATGGCACCAGGCAGTGACACCAAGTCGGCCCTGGTTGACCATGATTTTTGTTATATAAGGTTGGCCCCGAATTGTCGATTGACCCTTGGCTGGCCGCCTCTTTCTTTCATCCTTCTTTTTTTTTTTTTTTTCTTTAATGCATTAAAAAAGGGGTAAGAGAACTCTATCCGTTTGCACGACTGTTACACTAATACACAAGCCAATGGGAGGTCGTGTGGAGGCATCTGGGTGGGGAGCATGGTCTTTTCACACTTGCCTGTCTAAGTTGGGTCACCAACTCCTATAAATAGAAGGGTCATTGAATTTGGCAAAGGAAAGCAAGAAAGTGCTTTGAGTAGCCATGGATATCGCTATAAGACTTGAGAGAATGGAGCAGAAATATGTCAACTGGAAAATGAGAAGCTCCAACGGGAGCAAATGTTGGGTGCGTTCTGGGAACATTTGTCTGCTATCGATTCAATTCTCATACAAGATCGTATACTTTTTCTCCAACACAAAATATGCTCTCTCAAAAACACAAAAAGAAGAAAAGATGTTGTCTAGATGTAGAGCCACACAAGCAGATCGGGTTCTTTTTTTACTAAAATAAAAAAATGAACTTCATCATCAATATCAGTCATTCTTAAAAATGATCCTGAAGGACCGAGTTGTGCCAGACTCAATCCAACTTGATACTTGAAAAGCCCTACACGGGCTCATCCTGGAGGCTGAAAAGCCCTACACGACTGCTCAGACCCTATCCGGACCCAGAGCGGGCTTGGGTTCACATAGCTAAACTTACACCCCTAAACCCTAACCACCCATGTTTGCTGTTGCGTTCTTCTCAGACATCCGCTTCCACCCACCAGGGTCCCAAACCAAGAAGGAGGAAAAAGAGAGAAATAAACGTTAGGCAAGGGTTGTGGATCCGCCGTCAACGTACACCATTAAAAAAATTAAAAAAATAAAACCCGAACCCGACGCGTTTACCAAAAAAAAAAAAAAAAAAAAAAAAGACGGAACAGCCAAAGAAAAGCAAAATTGGAGATCTTGCAGAAACGCCAACGAGCTGAGCATTATCATTCGACGTGCTTCCGAGTATCCACCAAGCCAACCTTACTTTTCAGAAGGAGTTGCAAGGGGGCTGTTCATACTTTTGTTGAGGCAGAGAGTTCAGGTTTTCTGAAGATAGTTATGTGGGAATCCATCTGTCTAACCTTAGCGGCTACCGCTGGTAATAACATCGGCAAAGTGTTACAGAAGAAAGGAACTGTCATTCTTCCTCCTCTCTCTCTCAAGTTTAAGGTTTGTCTCTCTTTCTATTCATCCCATTTCCAGTTCTTTCTTTGTATTCCTTCTCTGGATTTCGATACTTTCTTGATAACTATTGATCATGCAATGATTGATCTTATATTTTGTATTTTTGAAATTAGAAAAATTGTTTCTGTTGATTTGCTTCAAAACAGAACTTTAAGTGTTGTAAATTACCGTTGAATTTTGTCTTTCAGGTGGTAAGGGCATATGTATTCAACAAGGCTTGGATTATTGGTTTTGTTATGGATATATTTGGAGCTCTCTTGATGTTGAAGGCGTTGTCTCAATCTCCTGTAAGTCTATTTGATATGATTCTATTACAGATCCATTGTTTATTTTGTTTATCATCTTCTAAAGCTTATGAATACATTTTTGTTGCTATCTGATGGATGCAACCGTGTCTTTCTTTTGTATATTTTTCTTTCAAAGTAGGTAAGGAAAACCGGGATTGAGAAAAAAAAAAAAAAAATAATAAAATTTATGGTTGCTGATCGGGAAAAAAAAAAAAAGGGACAAAGAGGGACGGCTGTTGAGAAGAAAAAAATGTTGTCTGATATGTGTTGTCTCATGTGTATGACATAGATTTGTCAGTCAGTGGAATTTTGAGAGCTCATAAGTTCAGTAGTGGTAAACCAATTTGGATCAAATAATTGATTATACTTGACAAGTTCAATGTATTCCTCTGTTGTATCAAACTATTCGTTTTTCCGGAAATAAAATTAGACCATGTTATAGAAAATGAGTTTGACTTCCATTCAAATGTTTCAGTATTTCTGCATTGCTGTCGATCAAGGTCAAGTTTAAGTTGTCAGCCAAAATTTCAGCCAAACTTAGGGTTTAGCATATCTCAGGTCACTGTGAGTGGGTTTATTGACCTTCCAGCCCATCCTTGAAACCATAGGATTGAGACCGAGGATCAGACAGTCCTAGATAACCCCAATCCATATTCAGTATGGATTGGTCCCAGCTGATCTGGGCATTGTGTAAATATGTAATTAAGTGTTTGTAATTGCAATAAACCCAATGCTGGGTGATGATGTCAATAAATGTTCCGAGTAGTGAGGTCATGAAATGGTGTGGGACTGAGGAGTGTCAGAGTGCCATTGTTTGATTAAAATGTGCTGCATCTTTGGAGGGAATATTTAATTAGGTACATAATATTAAGGGCATGAACGGAAATTGACAAATAGTAATTGGAAGGGTGGTTGTCATGCAGTGAGAGGAGTATAATGGATGGATTAAAGAGCTTGGAATAGTCCCAAATAAACCCAAGTTGAAGTGTATATAATTGATGCTGAAGAGGGTTCTATGTATTAATCACCTACCAGGCCTGTCAAATGTTGGGTTCAATATCTACATTATACAATTTTATAAACTTGAATTCTTAAATTTTCTTTCCATGATCTTGGAATATTTTAGGACTAAATTGACATTATGGTTCATTATATAGTTAGGTATTGCACCTTGGTAACTTCAACTAGTGTACTTATGACAGGTATCTGTAATACAACCGGTGTCTGGCTGTGGTCTTGCTATACTTTCTATCTTTTCCCATTTTTATCTGAAGGAGGTCATGAATGTTGTTGACTGGGTGGGAATTGCTTTCGCAGGTGTTGGCACAATAGGTATTGTAAGTTGATTTTAATTCATTTCATTCTATTTATTCCTAAACCCGGAAGAATGGCCCAATGTGTTCTTTTATTATTGCTCCTCTTTATGGGAGAAAAATTTGACATTATATATTCATTTGTAATAAAATTAAATAGTAATTTGTACGGAAGAATGGTCAGTGTGGTACCCTTTCTCTCTCCCATGCTCATCTGCGTGTGTGAAGGAAGTTATTGAGGGTAAGTAATATCAATCTGATTACAAGAGTAATCAACCCCAATAGTATTTGGCTCCAAGCAAAAGCAAAGGGCCCGTTTGATAACGTTTCAAGAAACGTGTTTCTATTGTTTTTGTGTCCAGAAACGGAACAAAAAGTGTTTGATAAAACTGTTTCGTTTCACTTGTTTTCAGAAATAGAAATTGAAATTTCTACTTATTTATGGTTCAAGAAACGACCCAGGTGCCGTTTCTGGAAATGAAGTGTGGTCATTCTTTCGCTGGTTACTATTGACTTCCACAAACATGACTTATCAAACACCTTCAATTCCGTTTCTGTTTCTAGAAACGGAAATTTATGTTTCTGCTGTTTTTTGAAACAGAAAAGACAGAAACGTTATCAAATGGGCCCTAAGAATTAGACTCAGATCTGATACAGAATTGTGTAACTGATAATAAAATAAAAAAATTAGGTCAGATGGGAAAAGATATTTGACTTACAGACCCAAGCCCAGATGAGGCTAGTTTTCTGGTCGAAGTTAGATAGCATAGAGCATAATAAAACCCCAAACCCTGACTGGTTCTGATGAAGAATCTCAGAGATGTGCAGTTTCTTGATTTAGGGCAGGAAAAAAAAAGAGAGATTTCAGAGAACTTTGAACACAAGCCTTGGCTGGGCCTGAGTTGCTGGTTGAGTGGTCCTTTTGGGGTGCTGATAAATCCCCCAAAGGCTTGACTGGAATAAATCAAGGATGAGGAAGCTATGGCTGCTCGATTCCTACCCAGAAAAGTCACTTCAAGGCTGCTGCAGGCTTTTCTGTGTTTCAGTATAGCAGCAACACCTCAAGTAGGTAATGAACCTTGAAATAATTCTCAATCACTCTCTTAATAACCTCACAACACTAAGCAATAATGGAAGAAATAACAAGAGAAGAATGAAGAACTCGATGGGATAGATGTGGGTGGGGGTTGGCTCTCTCAGCCTTGGGCCTCTCACACATAGTTATCTCAGCTGTTGAACTGGTCTCTCTCAGACAATAACTTGCAAGCAAGCAGCATAAAACTCTGTTATTCAATTGTGTTTAACTATTACAGTAGATTGGCTTTTATAGGAGAAGCCATGTCTCAGAATTAGAAAGTTACAAAATAGAAACTGCAAAAGAAAAGGAAAATAAAAGAAATAAAAACTTTAAGAAAAGGAAACAACTTCCTAATTCAAACTTTTCCTAATCTGAAACTTCTGATTTGCTAATAAGAAGAACATATCATAAAAAGGAAACAAATAACTTCTGATTGCTTAAGAAATCGATGGGGATCTTTTCTTGCTGTCTAAGTCTCAAAGGAGACAAAATACCAGCTCATATCTGAAATCGAAAGGAAGGACTAGGGGGCTTCTAGAAGCTGACCAAAACTGGTTCAAATGGCTGGTTTTATGGTGGCTCGACTGGGCTTGGATGGCTGGACTAACCAGACCAAGGACTTGAAAATGAACCAGCTGCTTGTTCGAGTGGCCCAACCTACATAATAAGGTCACTCTAGTATTTTCTGTTTGGAAAGTTTTTATCCCGTCAGTTTCTTCTGGAAAGGATGGATCACACATGAATGCTGTGAATATTATTTTCTCCATTTTTTCTATGTTCTACTACTATGCACTTTAGTTTTCTGGAGTACAACGCAAAATATGAACTGCTTTGTTAGCCTGTATCATTTGTAGCTGTCTTCCTTTGCTATTTGAATTTCACCGGGTTTGGCTGGTCTGTATTGATTAATATGTATGGAGACATGTCTATTTGTATTTATTCTCCTTTACCATCTTGCAACAGATAAGAAAATATAGCTTTAGTATTTTCTATTGATTCTAATGAATATCCACACACACACACACCCACCCCTGCCCCACAAAATAAATAAATTAATTAAAAATCATGTATCAATCTGCTGGTGCATCTCTTTGCAGGAGTGGGTGTTGGTGGGGAGGAGCAAAAGGCTTCAGCCATATCCATCTTTGATCTACCTTTGCTAGTTTTCATTGTTGTCATCTTGTTTGTAGGTATCTTATCCTCAGCACCGTATTTGTATTGTTCATTTATTGTTTATTTATCTTGTCTCTATAAGGACTGCACACACCCCCTACTTTTTAGGTCTCAGGAAAGGAACAAAGAACCATTTCTCTGGTCATGGTATTTGTAGTCTTTTTCCAAAAGGAGTGGCTCTAATGATCCATGCTTTTGGATCATCTTGTAACATGCAACATAATGATGTCAGGGACATATTGAACACTTCTTAGATTTAAGCATGGGCAAGAATTTCAAGGATACTGATAAAGATGGAAAAGGAGTTTGTTATGACTGCATGATGAAGATTTCGTTCAAAATCATTGTTTGCTTCCCATTGGACCAAAGACCCAACACCTATAGAACCCACTCCGAAGTTTATTTCCACAAAAATATGCCCACTCTTTTGATTTTCCTACATCAGGTTGCAGCTCTGTCTAGTTGAAACAGAAAGGTTTGGATCATGGTAAAAAGTTTTAATACTCAAGTTCATCAGAATGAGAAATTTTTTAGAAGTGTGCTAGAATTTTGCTAGGAGAATCCTAGTATAGAAAATAAAGACTCTCCCAGATGAGGAGTATAACTGGCAGAGCACCTATAAATTAAGATCATGATTCATGACCAATGGAGAAAGGTTTTCAGTGTGTCATATATCTCTCCCAAAGGAGGGGAAAAGAGAGAGGGAGAAAAAAAAACATATCTCAAAGGTGATGGGTTCCAAATCTTTAAAGAAAAAAAGTTTACAGAAAAAATAAAGTCCATGGTTTCATCAACTTTGTAATACAAGTTTGTTGTCCCCTCAACTTTGGCAAAACATTTTAGCTTGAGCCCCTTCTATCTCATTAACTCCCACAGACCCATTGTTGAATACGCCAAAATAATGGCGTACAATATCAAATCCACATGATGTCGATCATGTTCTGCCTTCAGCCAATGTATTCCAAATATGGACACAATTGGCCCAGCAGTTTTGGGCAAAAGTGCAATGGATGCAAAAATTTTCACCCATCTGACCCGCCAGCGGCTGGAGATGTGCAAATGTACATGAAATAAATGTGGGGGAGAGCAAATTTTATGTGTTATCCTCTTTTAGTCAACTTTTTGACTCTGAAACAAAAGTCCTAGGTTTTTGGGTGGGGGGGGGGGTGTCTAAGGATCTCTAAATTATGTTACCAAAAATGAAAAAGAAGAAACCACAACATTGGTTAATGCCATTGAGACCTTGAAAGAATATTATGAAAATTTAGTGCAAATATGACTCTAAAGTATATAAAAAAGAAGAGTATTTCTTAGTAGTCTTAGCTTTATGGATATGTTACTTAACTTTTAGAAGCTGATGCGATCCTTGGGAATATAGGTCCTTCTTAATGGATGGCTTCATGTGTACAAACGTCAACGAAGAGAACAGGAGTTGGTAATTTTTTTTTGCTTTTGGGTTTACAATTTGACATTAAATAGATTTATGTTAAGCTAATTATTTGTTACGTGTTTACAATTATGTAATATTCTCTTGGTTTATAATTCGCCTATATCTTGCAGATGCATTCTGAAGTTGTTGAGGAAATTATTTTTGGGATGGAATCGGGCATCTTATTTGGGTGCGGCAACATTTTCCCTTATGTTCATACTTTGCTTAGATGGTTCATGCTTTTCCAGATTTTAGTTCTCATTTTTCTTATGCTTTATACAATCAAGATCAGGACAAGTATTACAAGGAGTGAAGTAAGCCTCGCTAGTTGAAACCTTTCAATCATTTAATGATGTTAACAAAGTTAACCTATCAGAAATGGATATTGCTTGTAACTTGACCTTGAATTCATGATAACAGTAAATCAGCTCATTTATTGTGAGTACAGGAGACAAGACCTAAACAGATGAGCTGAACTATCTCATTCCTCTGGAAAGGAGCAAGTTCTGTGTTAAGTACTGATCTCAATTTCTTTGCTCATTAAAAGTTCTTAACTCCTTAATTCTTGGAGTGTGGACTGATCTTATGTAGAACTTCTGTCAACATTTATTTCTCCTTTTTCTATTTTCTAATCATCATTGGTCTTGTTTGTGGATAATCAAAATGATTTTGCTTATACTTCAAAATGAAAAATTTTCTTTTGCCTCCGTAAAAAATGCTTTTCTTCCTTAGCTTTTTCACATTTTCAAAGAAGGTTAAGTACATTATCAACCTCCGAGTAGTAGCTAGGAGATTGCTGGTAGTTGGAAGAAGCAGCATTTGTTGCGGTGAACTATTTCTGAAATTAAAGATGAATTATCACATGAAATCAACCATGTGATGTTACGTTCTCATTGGTATACTTTCTTATTTAGGTGCCATGGATTTTCATATTCCAAAAGATACTGACATCTAAAATTTAACTGCAGGATGGCTTCTGTAATATCAAAGATGGGATTCATATTTCTAGAGCAAGGTTTCTCCAAGATCTTGGTTCCTTTATGCCTTTCTATCAGTATATGCTGTAGCGGTACAGGATTTGTTTTCCAGGTACTATCATTTGTTAGAGAGGGAGAAAACCATTCCTGTACTGTGATTTTCTAATTTTTATTGAGTAAAAAATTATTGACTCAAAGTAAGAACTAGGAATAAAGAAGATGAGGGGGGGAAGCGAGATTTGGCTGTAGTGCAATGTATGAGGTGGATCAGCAGGATTTGGCTGTACCAGTAGATCTCCACTCCTGAGTTTTAAATCCTTGGTCTTTTTATTTGTAGTTATTTCTTATCTGGACTGGAGATGTCATGTTTCATTAATTGTAAATGTAAACATGCCCTGTGAACAGACTCGAGGTTTAAAACATGGGAGAGCAATTGTTGTGTCTACATGTGCTGCTGTGGCATCAATTGTGACTGGTGTACTTGCTGGTATGCTTGCTCTGGGTGAACAATTGCCTTCCGCACCGGCAGCTCGTCGTTCACTGTTACTTGGATGGTACCTTAATGCTTTTTTCCTTTTCGACACCTCCAATGAATATTGTAAATTACTCTAGTCACCTGTGTATAACTTATTTTTCCATTCTCTGATTTCCCTCGGAATCATTCTGCTGCAGGCTACTAATCATTGTTGGTGTTATTCTTCTTGTGAGCTCAACACGGCTGGTGCGACGTCTTCCGCAACCATTGCGGCCTTCTACACGCAGCAATGTTGAGAAGAGTTACAGCCTTAGGCAATCAGGGACAGTCCGCGTCAGGGATTCAAGTCCAAGTGCTGTCATCCAGGCAGCCACATTGCATAATTTATTAACTCCTTCGAAAGATAAGGCCTGAAATGGTGGTGATAAAATCAATATCATCCCGGTTCTCTATGTTTGGCGTTTCTCAAGTGAGCAGATTCATTATGTTGTATGAATGGTAGCCCTCTTTAGTAGGTTTATTGAAGGCATGAAACTTTTAAAATCATTCCTTCAATTTTAACTTTATGTTATGATACCCTTTCCATCAATTTAATACCATTGCTTCTTTGAAGTTTCACAGAGAAGACATGCAGACCATCACTGATGAATTTATCGCAAATACATTTGATCACTCAAGTGCAGAGCAAGATCCAGTTAATTCTAAGTCTGATACAAAGGGGTCATATGATTTGTGAGCTTTACCACCACCAAATCAGTCAGGGGATGCAGGGTTCATCTTATGCTCATCATCCTCTCTCCATATGGAGTTATGGACTTAAACCCAAGCGTCCACTAGCCAGATCATGATCTTTCCCTGTTTCACAATGATTCACATTTGCAACCCATCTAAAATGAAAAATGATGTACATTTGTCATTGTTAGAGCACTATTTCACCATTTACCCCGGTATGGCCGTTGCCTGCGAGGGAGGAGATGATGGTTGCAGAGAAAAGGTTTAGAACTTAGAATGCACATGGATCTTTAGATCTCTCATTTTTTTTTTCTTTGGTCATGTAAAGCAGATTCAACTGCAATTTTTCATGAGTCAGCCATTAGTTTAGCGTCCTCAATGGTTGAAAATGGAGATTCTAGAAATAGTCTGGGTTCCCTGGTTATTAAGCATTTACTGATAATGTTTTTCTTCTCCTATAGTTTCTATTATCAATTTCAATCTGAAACATTTATAATCAAAACGGTCCCCGGTAAGATCGATCAATCATAGTTAGGAAGCTTTGCACACACAAGTGGAACTGAGAATCTGCATTTAAGGATTGGTGTATCTTACTCCATTTCATGCGGTCTGAAATCATTTTTTGAGGGTTGAAAAAAAGATATGGGGGGGGGGGGTGGTTCCTATACGTGTAACAAAGGTCAATAGTAACACATTAGAAAGCATAGGGTGCAAGAGCCACGATTCCCCCACAAAAAACATTTTCCCAAAAGATAAGATTTGTGAAAAGCTAACTTTTTGACATTTGCTGCACGGTCCGTGTTGATTGGTTTTTTTTTTTTTGGTAGAAGATGCAACGAAGTCTCCAGTGCATTATATTTCTTGGTCGCAATTTGAAAGCCAAAAAGAATGGAGGTTTAGGGCTCCCAGAATCAAAAACACATAATAAAACATTATCCGGGGTGGTCCTGCTGGACAGAAGAATCTCGCTTTGCCAAGTTGATTTGTCCATCCAGTCCACAAGACACCTGCCACTGCAAAGTCTGGGAAGGGCAGTGTACACAGCCTTATCCCTTTTTTATAATGTTTATAATCCTGATAAATGGTGGTGCTCTCTAGATCTGGTCCTTTAACTACTAGATTAGTGGTCACCTTTCCTATGGACTGTCTTACCGTCATCCCTACTCTGGAAGTAGGAATATCGATCTTTTTTTCAGGGAAATCTGATGATCTTTGTGTGTTTTGCGGTAAATGTACAAAAACCCTATGGAATCTTTTTTTCCCAAGTTTACCTAAATACAAGGGCTGCAAGAATCCTTGGTGGGCGAGGCAATTTTTGGACCCTACTTTGATATGCTTAAAGACTACTCGTTGAATATCTCAGTTAGTTGGGATAAGGCTGAGTTGTGGAAAACCCATTAACTATTAGGGATTGCTCATTTTCTAACACAGAAAGCTATGGATGAGATGTGGGGCTCTGGCGTGGAACTATTTTCTGTCTTCATCACAAAAACAAAAAGTTAAATTTAAAATGCTCTCTAAGTGTACCCTATGCCCACACAGGGAAGCGTAGCCGAGGCATGGATGTCTTTACACAGCTTAGTTCTATTTCCCCATGTGTGAGCATGGGGCACACTAGGATATAAAAGTTCTTTTTCCCATGCATACTTAATGCAGTCACATCTTATGACTACCAATCTACTATGTGGAAGCTAGTGATGATGATGAAAACGAATGCCAAAAGGTCCACCACCACCACTAATGGCCGATGGCTCGACCAGACCAGTGAATGGACCAACATCTTGAGCTATGATGGTGACGATGAACGCCAATGCCTTTATCAACAATGGCCACTGCTGAACGTGGGATCGCTATTACACTTACCCAAGACCAGCCCATGAGGATTGGGTTCTCTGTGTCTCTTTCCAAACTAGCAAATACTAAAGTCACCAGCTTTTTATGGTGCGCTTCACCCATTTCAAAATCTCACAGGACTACAGGAGAGATGCAGCAAAAAGAGACCCATAAACTAAGCTACAGTTCTCTCTCTCTCTCTCTCTCTCTCTCTCTCTCTCTCCATCTTTACTTCTTTGTCCTCGATCATCAGACCGTGAGACCCACAACACCCTTTTACATGAGCAAACTTCTACTGAAAGCTCCAAGTAATAAACTTGTCCAAGTCTTGTCCCAACAAAAAATAGATGCTTTAAGATAGGTTTCCTTAAACCTCTATGAGAGTGGCAGGTTGGCAGCCTTCTCAAAAGACAAATCAGACCAAACGAAGCCATGAAAACAAAACGAAATTTCCAAAAGTGACAGAGCATAAGGCTCATCAGATTTTGGACTAATTGGGTGCCTGCCTGCCTGGTACTATTCTATGCTCAGTACCCACTAGTTCACATCCTCAAGAAAGCAATCACCAATGTTGCACCGACATTTGTCACTCAAAATACTTGTCCTTGAGCATAAACTCCTATAGCCTTGAAACTAGGTAGCCTCAAACTCTGCATTACTTAGTATGCGAAGTATGAGCTTGGCCAATTTGATACTGGATCGTTCACAATGACTGATCTGCATCATTTGTACCCGATTCACCCCCGCAGTCCCCGACTATTCAGTTATGCATGACAGGAACATCTCCACCACATACTGGAATATTATGCTCATGAAATCTTCACCCATTACGAGTGGCTACAGCCCATACGACTAGAGAATAGTGTCTCTACTGACCATCCTCAGTGATGAAAATCAATAGTATGTAGCAAAATCCTACTAAGTTCAATTGGTAGTAGAAATGCCATCCCATTTGGATAAATTCTTATACACAAATGGAGCAAGAAAGAATAACATCAAAACAGAGATGAAAGATCACCCACCAAGAAGAATGTCATGGTGGATTTTATGGTTTTGAGTAACCTGCCAATTGTTCCATCTGCCAGCTGTTATGCGGAGCAACATGTTTGTGGGTTGGAATATATTGCTGCAAATTAAAAAGAAGAATAATCAAAATAAAAGCGCATAACTGAGAAGAATCATTTTAAGTAATATAACTACATCGGTTAATCACCTCCATTTTTTCAAGTAGTTCTTTCACATTTGGAGCTGATATAACTATATGCTGAGCAGCCGGCTTAATGAAACCTTCCCGAACACCATTGTCAAATAACGCAAGCAAAGAATTGTAGTAGCCATCAACATTTAATAAGCCAACCTGTCCATACAAATTACCAAGTCATAGCATCAATTAGTTTTACCAACCTTAACAACTCCCAACCCAATCGAAATGTTCTTGTAACAAAAGGTTGGAGCCCTACTGGTTTATTGTGAATTCCAAGCTGTGACCATGTTATCATCTCCAGCAACTCTTCCATGGTTCCATATCCCCCTAAATTATTTAAATATATTATCAAGAAAACTCAGAAAACACTATATCACAGTTCACCTTAAGATTTACATTTCAAAGGGCATGAACGCTTTGGTTACTTACCAGGGAGAGCAATAAAGGCATCCGCTTGTCGGGCCATTTCAGCTTTACGCTCATGCATGTTTGAAACAGTTTTCACTTCCCCCACTGTTTCTCCAGATATCTGTCAAGGACTCGATATAATCCAGGTTAACTACTTCAAAACTATTGCAATTAGTCAAATGAAAGCATTTGGTTGCTCTGAAGATTGAAGCCTTTACTTCTCTTGGGGAGCAACAAATGTAAGGATCAGTGTGCTCTGAGCTTTATAACTTAAAAATATCAAATAAAACTACATAGCATAGTAGTGCCAATGATAAAGATTAGCTTTTATGAGTCCTGAAGAACAGATGTAAGAAGAAACTCTATGGTGTGCTCTCTCGTTTTTAAAGTAGTAAAGGAGCTTTACAATGCAATCTTTCAGTTTTAATCAACTTGACAGTGATGACTTGCTTCAGAAGAACTAAACTAGATCCCCTTATATTAGTCTACAAAGGCTTCCAACAAAGGAAGTATTTGGCAGTTTAACAGATACCAAGCAAGTGACAATCAATCAGAGAAGTATAAGATTAGTTCACGAATACCTCAAGCGGCATGAGTGCTGTTGGAATGACCCTACATACAGTGTTAGGGGGGGAAAAAAAAACAGAGACACACAAACTGAAGTTAATAACCAAGAAGAGCAGAAATCCATTGATTAAATTACTGAAAGATAGATGAATCTACTTACCCAAGAACATGGCAACCTCCATCATAAACTCTCTGAGCAATCAAACCCATCAACCCAAAACTACCTCCTCCATACACCAAATCTAACCTCTTATTCACCTGTTATCCATACGACCATACCCATAAAATTCAACGAAAACCCATTAAAGATATTTCAATCCTAAATCCAATAAAATGAGACAATCAAAGCAATCTGAATAAATATTTCCTACAACCCAACAGTCACATTCTCGAAAAGAAAAAGGAGAAAGTGCAACAGAGCAAATAACCATCACTTGGGTCTTAAAAATCAATCAGGAATGCATAAGAAAATCCATGAAGTTGGGGGAGAAAACAGAAACCCAATCGATGAAACATAACAATGCCAATCAGATCAGGAAAATTCTTCCTTAGAGAAAGAAAAAAAAACAGAAAGAGAAGGGGGAAATCAACCAGTTCATTTCCCAACTCAAGGGCAGCATCGCTAAAGACTTCTCTGTTGCCAGCATTGCTACCGCAGAAGACACAGATTCTCTTGAATTTTCTTTGTGTATTGCCTTCCATTTACAAGATTTCAAAAGCTTTCATTCAATTTCAAGTTACAACCCACGAGAAACAGAGAAATCCTTCACTTTGTTACCTGGTTTTCAATCGACAAAAACTTCAGAAAAAGCAAAGCAAAACAAACAAAAAGAAGTGAAACAAGAGTGAATTCGAAACCAACCCTCGAAGGCTCAAAGACAAATTCTAATTCCTCCTGAATCAGAATTCGGAAGAATCGTATTGGAGTCTATTATATTAAGCGAGAGGAGGACAAAAAAAAAAAAAAGAACACGAGCCGCCCACATTCACCACCACCGCCACTACAGCCTTTCTTATCAACGTCTCTCGGTCGGCCTCAACATTAAAAAAAAAATTAAAAGAACAAATTATGAAGCAATGAATAAATTTTTTTAGTTTTCGAGATTGAATCGGCTAGTCATATGGGTGAGCATCCAACACCTATATTTTTCTTAGATCAATGACCCAATATAATTAAAAATAATATCCGATATAACATATTAGGATATCGGCATTAGTTTCATGGTTTTATGAATGAGAAATCAGATCTGTGAATCGACCTATTTGGATTGGAATTGGCCTATATCAACACTGATTCTGGCTGATTTAAACCCAAAATTGTTGGATTTTCAGACCTGAGGGTCGATTTTGTGGTTTCTGGGGGGACTCAAATCTTTTGCGGTGAGTGGTGAGTGATAGTGAAATCCAATGGGCATTCCTAGCCGTTGGATCTCACTACCACTCACTACCTCCCTATAGAGGATTTTTGTTCTTTTTGGAGACTGATTCCAGTTAATTTTGATGTGATCTAGATTAGAATCACCAGAGACTGATCCAGTGTTCAATTCCATGTTTTGAAACCTTGTCCTACATATGTAGAACGGTTCTTATTAAGGGAAATTTGGTTTAAAACGATATTTTTTTTTAATTGAAATTAAGGGTAAAACCATCTGATTCGACTAATATAGTCAATCCGTATTAGCATTGGTATCAACTGAGATGAATACTAAGAGCAATATTTAAACTATGGGCTCCACTGGAGCTAGCAAGACACAAGGGAAGAGAACACTGCCCACGGTTATAGCCTTTTTGACTATCGGCCCCATGCTAGTGCCAAGGGTATTTGTGAGTATATCATGGGTTTGCTTCTTTCTTTCATCATTTGGGAACTATGGAAAGAAAGAAATAGAAGAGGAGACGTGTTGAAAGACCCAGTGCTTCCTCTGGAGTTGTTGAAAAGATCAAGGAATGGATTCGTGAAATCCAGTTGCCTAAGAAATTCAATAAACCTCAAGCCATGATAGACACCTCGTCTTGCAAGTTTTTAATTTAAATCCTACATATATAAATTCTAGAATCCCTATTCCAATTTACTTGAATCCTTCGATTACGTTTGTGATGCTAAATGTCAATGGGGCAAGTAAGGGGAATCCAAGTATCAATGGCGGAGGACATATTATTAGGAACTTCCGAGGGGAAATCCTGGTGGCACTTTCCAACTGATCTAGAAATATAATCTAATCAATGAACACATTGGTCTAGAAATATCTGGATCCAAACACATCCGATTCGAATTCGATCCGTATCCAATCCGTTTACATCCTACTAAATTTAAAAAAAAAAAAAAAAAAAAAAAAGGGAAAAATTTGCAAACCCAAATGAAATCCAATCTCTTCAATAGAGTTGCTCATGAATTAGCCACATCAGCTAATCTTTGAACCTATACATGTTTGATGGATGACTGCTTCCAATATTTTGGACTATTATTGTTTTCCTTTCAGAATTTTAGATTTGAGTGGAAGGATCTGTTTATTTGAATTGATTCATGAACTTTGATTGCTCCATTTCACTAGAATCACAAGAACACAGGCACAGTCAAATCCATTGTTGATCCTCATTGCAGGGTGAAGATGAAGTAGTCAAATGCTGTTGCCAATAAGAACCACTTTCTTTGTTGCTTTGTCTCTGAACTAAAATTCCTGTAGACTTTGGTATTTTTAGTATGGAAGTAACCAAGTCAATCCCTTACACCGGAGCTTTACCAAGAAAAGAAAATAAGCTTGTCTGTCAATCTCTTTTTCTCACCTCTTCTTCCCAATTTCCATTCCTCAAACCAGGCAATCTGTTTCGGACTCGAAATTGAATTGATGCGAGAAACAAAATCAAACCAAAAGAAAAGCCCATTTTATGATCGAAGTCTTCGGCTTCTCTTGCAAATCTTCAATCAATAGAAAGCCTCAAAAATCCAGAAAAGAAAGACGGAGAAAGAAATAATGGCAAGAACTATTCCCTCAGAAATGGATCCTTTAATCTATCCAGCAGTCTCTATCTCTCTTCTTGTAGCATGGATAGCTGCAACTGTAGCCATAGTTGCAGCTCTTTGTGGTACTAAAGCCAAAAAATCCCAACCACCACATCCCTCACCTTCATCTTCACCTAAAGCACAGCAGCAAAACACCCACAATGTACTGATCACCACCACCACCACCACAACAACAACAACCACAATCACTGCTACAGAACCACCACAACCACCCATAGAAACAACAACAACAGAAGCAGTGGAAGCCACAGCTCCATGGGCACAAGAGAGTTCAAAAGAGAAACCCATATCTGAACAACAACAACACAGACGCTCGGCAACAGCTATTTTTAAGAGCAATAGTGTAGTGTCAAAAGGAAATCTGATCAAGAGCTTGAGTGTGAGGTTACCAGGAAGTGGTGCCATGGCAAGATATAAGGCCAGAAAGGAAGAAACCCAACAGCAGAAACAAGTGGAAAGGAAACCAGAGGATTCAATATGGACAAAGACTATAATTCTAGGAGAGAAGTGTAAAATCCCAGATGAGGAGGATGCCATCAATTACGATGAAAAGGGCAACAGGATCGCAGCTTACCCGGGGAGGACTCCTCGGTCCTTGCCGGCGTCTCGGCAGAATTCTTTCTTCTACCCAGATGGAATTCCTTCCTGAAGAAGATGCAGAAGATAATGAGGGAAAAGGAGTTTCAACTGCTAAGTTCAAGGTGGCAGAATGGGATGATCATCATGGAGGCAGCCAAGGCCAGCCTTTATGAATCATTTGAGTCATGGTTTTGTTGATCAAGATTTTTCTGGCTCACAAAGATATGGGGCATCCAGTGTGATATGTTTGGAGCTTCATGGATGTTAATTTATTCATCTGTAAGCCTCATTTACAACAAATGTGTATTTTGTATTGCGACGCACATATCTGTCTCTGTGTGATCGCATTTTCTCTCTTTTTGACATTTTAGGCCACAATATATCTGCACTTGCCATTACCAATCTTCTTCTTCTCCTCCTTCAAAGTGATAATTAAAAATCTTTTTCCTGAGAGTATTAACCAGAAGAAGAACAAGACCCACATCAATCAAATCAGATATATACAATCCTCAGATTCAAAACTTCATCTCTCTTAATGTTTAGAAATGGATCTTGGCATGCTTGTTCACCCTCTGGACCCTGCCATTCATTGCAGTCTGGAATCTGGCTATGAGAATGGGACCCCATTGTCATCTAATCTGATTCAAAGCTTGCAATAGATACCATCAAAGGCTCCATCAGCACTCCCTGGTTGGTTCAATGCGTATCCAAGACATCCTGCTGCTAGCTGATATGCCACAAATTTACCGAAGTTGGATTCAATGTTGTTTCTAGATTATCAAAGGCACCATCCGGCTACAAGCATGGATCCATGTAGCTGACCTCATTAAATTGGGACAATGCTGAGTTTGTGGTTGTTTTATAGACTATTTAATTCTTGCGCCAACTTCCTTGCATGGGTATTCTCAAGTTGTATATGACCACTGCTCAACCTCAAGGGGTTAGCTGAGTTGACAAGGGATCTCTGCCTCAAGAAACGTGTGGTTCTGGTTCTCGACTACTCTTAATAGTTATTATCTTGGGGCTATTCCCTCGAGGTGTTTATTGTTCTTCATTGTTTTTGATGAAAGTTAAATGGTTCTCATTCAACCCCGGTATGATTCAATTATGCGATTATGGGGTTAGTAAAGGACCGTGGGACTAGTCAGACTAAAGGTTGGGATACCTGTTGTTAGCAAATATATATATATATATATATATTACCAGTTGTCAGCAAAAAAAATGTGACCACTGTTCCAAAAAAATAAGAATTGGAAAGGTGGAATTGGCCTATTGGGATAGGAATTAGCCATGATCGATCCCAATTGTCAACCTTCTGAAGTGGCTATTTTAGGGTTTTCGGGACTGTATCGCTTGATTTTTAGAAAGGAATCGATTCTAGCATTTTTGGGACTGAATTGATCATCAGAAATTATTCAACCCTCAATTCTGAGTTTAAAATCCTTCATATGACAGAAAACCTTCCACCAGCCCTTGCTGGTTTTGGAGAGAGACTTACAGAAGAAAAAAATTCTAAGATTTAAATCCCTATACAGCAAGGTTTTAAAAGGAAGAATTGGGGAATTTGATCCAGATTGGAATTGGCTGAAATCAGTCTAAAGAATCCTAAAACCATCCATTTGATCTGAAAACTCTCAGAATTGGTCCTGGCCGATTCATCAATCCAATTCTCAATCGTTGAAATCATGCTATATATGTCCTTTTGTATCTTCATTTAAGGAGAGGATGGACAAGTTAGCTGCATGCGATGGAATCTCCACACCGAATTAAGTATGGGAGGCGACGCATAAATAATATTAGAAGGAAAGAGAATATAAGAAGGTGGTACACACTACCGGTGTATACAACCTCTTTTCATCTATAACCTTTCAAGCCCTTCAATCTTTATCCAAAAGATCATATTGACAGGAGTCTTATGCACTGGATACACTCTTTTATCAATCGTTAATGAAGTCAGACAAAAATTTTTATTTATTTTTTTAATCATTGGTTAGAAATCTTTATTTTTTTTTTTTTTGAGAAAATTACATCCCCTCCCTGTAGTTTGCCAAAATTACATGTGGTTCAAGGATTTGAGAGATTTACGCCTCCTTCCCTGTAGTATAAAAGATTCTTACGTTTGAATCCAATCCGTTAGTAGCTGTGAGTTTGAATCCGTTATATGGTAAGATCATATTTTTTATACTGAAAATGCCCCCAAAACGGAGTAAAGAGACCGAAATACCCTTCACTTAGAATTAGGAAAAGAGGAAAACCTCTTTCAATCTCATCGTCTTCAAGCTCTGCAAGTCCTAATCTGCAAATCGCCCTCTGGAATGAAACTATGAGAAGATCTACTTCTTCTACCTCTAGAAGGAATAGTGAGAAGTCGGCATCTGGAATGAAACCGTGAGAATCTTGCGGAAGGTTCGATCGATGCTGGTACAGTGTACTGCGATTTCTCTCAAGAAACCGTGAGAACCTTGCAGAACCGTGTGATCTTCTTGCTGCGATTTCCCTCAAGTTATTATCAAAGTTGTTCGTGCTGTGATTTCCCTCCGATCTGGTAAGAGGGCTCTGTATCTTCCAATTTATAAAGAGGAAAAAGGAAGCAAGGGTTTGAGCGATTTACCTTCAATATACTCTGTTTTTGGTCATTAGATTGTAGGTTTAGGGTTAAGGTTTTGGCTAAGCTTTTCGGTCATTATATTGTAGATTGTCATAATATAAACTTATGACAAAGCCTTTCAAGGAGGAGGTGGTGGTGGTGGTGGCCGGAATGAGGTTCTTGAGATATCATTATCCAAAGCCCAAGTCATAGTAGACGGTGGATATTCTAATAATACTAGATATTGCTCAGATCTACTGAAGAGTATGTAATAGGAAAGTATGATCTGAACCAATCATCTTCCTTCACTTGGTCATCTGATAGCAACATATTCAAAGCCATTGGATGCAACATCACTTAATGAGACTAAAAGGCATTGCTATGGAATTGGTTGTTGGCAGACCACAATCCCCAAGGGTCTCAATACTCTTAATATTACTTTTGGGAGTGTAGGTAATGGATCTGCTGGGAATTGGAAGTTCTCTGCTTGCAACTTTGCTTTCTTGACTAATCAAAAGCTGTTCAGTTATGAGTTATCAAATCTTTCGGCTGAATTACATGAATCAAGTCTTCCTGTGGTGTTGGATTGGGCTATTGAGAATCAGACATGTGAAGAAGCAGTTCATGATAAAAAAATCTTATGCTTGTGGTCCAAATAGCTACTGCTTTAATTTAATTAATGGCCCCGGCTACCTGTGTAACTGCCCTGATGGTTTTGAAGGTAACCCTTATCTAGGATGTCAAGGTAATAAGTTTATCTTTTCTTAAAGGGAAAATTACATCTCCCTTCCCTATAGTTTACTGAAATTACGCGTGGATCCAAGGGTTTGAGCGAATTACGCCCCCTTCCCAGAAGCTGAAGTTGTGAGGATTTTGTTAAGTTCAAACATATAAAGACTTAAATACCCTTCCATTAATCTAAGTCTTTTACTGAGAGGACCATTATACCCTTTAGGAGAAATACCCATTATACCCTTTGGGGAAAAAACCTATAAAATGTGCATTGCCCTCAAAACAAAGAGCCGTTGGAGAAGTTCCCCGTCTCCGATTATGGTTTCCTATCTTGGAGCACCTCACCACTGCAAATCGACTTCAACAACCATTCCCGGTGAAGGTGAAGGTTTTGTCTCCAATCGACATGTTTAAAGTTCGCTGTCTCCGATCGATTGACGCCGGCGAACCCAGGTAAGCAAAGGAGAAGGTTAACCCCTGCAAATCAGCCCTGCAAAGATCATTCCAGGTGAAGAAGCTCTGTCTCCTATCGATTCACTCTGGCGAACCCAGGTAAGCAAACATTAAACCGAGTCTCTGTGTGTGTATGCCTTTTCTCTGTTCTGAAATGGTCTGTGTTGGGGATGAACCTAGGGTTTGGGAATTTGATAATGTGTGATTTTATGCTTGCTTGCTTTTGGAAATATAACACCGTAGGCCTAAGGATAGCTGGTTGGACTGAATCTGAGTGGCTACTACTGGTTGGATGGATAGGGGCTGGCTACTGTTGGCCTTCCTTTACTCCCCTTTATGCGAACTATATCTGTAGGAGCTTGTGTCTACTGTTGGAATTATGGTTCTCATTTATAGTGATAATTATATGTTTCATGATCAAGGATGTATGGTTACTCGAAAATCTGCACAATTCCCCCTTCATGTATGGTTACTCTTTAGGATGGGGTCTTATCGAGCTGCTTTATTTCATTTGATCACCATGCCTATCTAAACATTATTGTTTTTAGGGTAAAAAAGTCAGAACATGGTTTTTATGGGCGGTTTAAAAAAATATGTGCCAATTACAATAAAGGCTTTTTTTAAGTACACTTTCTCTTTGTGGACAGCTTTCTTTTTAATCTATAAACAATGATTCAGTTCACAACCCCCCTTGTTTTATGTTTTGAGTTGATAAGATTTGGTTTCAGCCTTTGTTTTGTTCATATGTTGATTCAGTTCCAGACCTATTGTGATTAACAGATTGAGTAGTGGTAATTCTAATTGAGGCCTCGAGTGGTGATGACAATGTCAATATCTATGCGTAAAACCTTTCCCCATGTGGCAGCATATGCAAACTTTGAAGTTTTTGATATATATTGTATAAAATTTTGGAATTATATCTAAGATGCAATGGTTGGGATTATTTGTTGGTCTATCTAATTGAGTTTAAACTTTTGGGTATTGCAAATACGATGTCTACTTGCAGTGTAACTTTCATGAACCAAGCCGATGGTCTGAGGTATGTTAACGTTAAATGCAAATGTCACAGAAGAGCTGCAGTCAAGGTATCGGAGTCCAGAGAAAACCCCAACAGACTCTACTACACACATGGTTTTAAGTATCTCCGATACCGATACGATACCCTCCGATACGTATCTTAAATTTAGTCGGCCGATACGATACACACCGATACGATACATTGAATTTTTTAAATCATTTCGTATCGATATATATCCTACAATATATACCGATATGCATCAATACACCACTAATACACATCGATACGATACATGCCTCGATACGACTCTATGAAAAATATAAAATTGAGGTAAAATGTACGTTTCGGTATGTATTGGTACGTATCGGTGAGTATCGGTATGTATCGATCGGTACGTATCGGTATATATCAGCACGTATCGGTGAGTATCGATATATATATCGGTACGTATCGGTGAGTATCGATATATATCGGTACGTATCGGTGAGTATCGATATATATATATATCGGTACGTATCGATGAGTATCGATACGTATCGGTGAGTATCGATACGTATCGGTGCTACGGTCATATAATGGCCAATATGGATAATTTTTCAGAAAAAAAAACAATTTTTTGAAGGGTTTTTGTTCCAAAGTTGTTGTCAGCCATATTTTTCCCTAACTAAAGTGGAAATCAAGGTTGGGGACAAGAATTTTACATTTATGGGACAACTATAGACCTTGAATTCTTAGTACGATACCCTCAATTTAGTGTTTATGCATAATACATGTTATCAATAGCTTTTTTTAACAAATTCTTTATCCAAAAGTGTTTAAAAAAATGTTTTCTATCCATTTATGTGTGTATCTTTAGCGTATCTTAGTGTATCTCCGATACGATACGATACCCTCCGATACGTATCTTAATTTTGGCCGACCGATACGACGACCGATACCGATACTTTAATCCTTGACTACACATGTCCAGAGATTGCACAGGAGAAGAAATGTGATTTTTTTGCTTGGTGTGAGCCAGTGAATGTGACAGGAGTCAGAAGTGAACTTTCAAACAACCCAAGCCCTCATGAGTTTCAACAGTTGAAGGATGAGATACGTAGTATGAAGATAAGATTGAAGCGGGTGGAGAGATTCAATGAAAATTTGAAGCTGCTTAGACAAGTTATTTTATGTTTTGTGATTGTGCTATTGGTTGTAATGGTTGTAAAAGTTTAGAAGTCTTTGTTAAGATGTTTCTTTAGGATTTTGATATCAATGTACCTAGTCTACAACTCTTTGATGTTTGGCATGGTTGGGATGGTTGAAGGAACGTGTAATTGAAACCACTATGGTAATTAGAATGTGATCTTGTTTCTACCATTGCTGTTTTCATGCATATATGTAAAGTAAGTTGCAAACATCTGAAAGTACCTGATTTAGAAAATTAAAAAAAAAAAAAATGAAAAATTGGATAGCATTTCCCCTATAATACTAACATCTGAAAATACCTTATTTGGAAATCTATCATATACAATCTTATAGATTTAAAATCATGAAATCCAACATCACAACTCCATTTATTGAGAGTCTCATACATTACCATGACTCATCGATTGTTCAAATTACATAATGATTCGGGAAAAAAAAAAAAAGTGAATCTCTAGTTCTCCACATTCCTCTATCACCATCTCCTACTTCTTCCTTGCTTTCCTCTTCTCCCACTTATCTGTCATCTTCCTTTTAAGTCTTGCTTGTACTGAATCACCAACATCAGTTGTTGTAGAAGCCTGTGACCTAATAACCATTTGGGACAAGCTTGCATCATCTTGGTCATCATTGCCTCTTCTTCTTTCCTTTAAAAACAAAAAATGCAACATCAGTATTAATGCATATTATAGGTTTAAAAAAAAATACAAGGTGATGATAATGTGATATACCTTCCTAGTAGATCTATGGCTTGAAGAACCCTTCTTCTTTCCCTCAGGAGAGCCTCTTCCACAAGTTCTCTTATTATGGCCTGGTCTCTTGCAAATCTCGCATCTGAGAGATCTTGTCTTCTTTCTAAAATCAGCAGGAGGTACCTCCTCAGGTTCCCTTTTCCTTTCACCCTTGCTCGGTCTGCCTACTCCTCTCTTCAAAAGTGGTGGTTGGACAACCCCTAGATCTGACCCAATGTCTAGCTCAGATACATCTGGGATGGGAAATATTATATGTTCATATGTCTTCATGTACTTTTCCTTTGTGAAGTAAGTTGCATAGTAGTCTTCAACTTTTTCTCTCTTATGGGCAATGGCAGCCACTGCATGCTTGCAAGGTATATCTGATAATTCTCAATCTTTGCATCCACATGTTCGCAACCTCAAATCACATGTCTTCTGTGGAAAGAATCTACCACCTCAAATTCATTTGTATTACCAAGGTACACCTTGCATTTCCTCGAGAATTCATATACTTCAGCAATCTTCTTCTTCACAACAGGAGTGACAGTCCCATTCAATAAAATACTTTGATAGTATCTCTTGTTCAATTTATATATTATTTTAATCATAATGCTATCAATCACAAACAAAATGGGTTTATTGTGAAAATCACCAACCTAGTTGTTGAAACTTTCTGTCATATTGTTAGTGATTGCATCATTCTTACAAACAATATGGAAAGCATGTCGAGACCATAATGCTGATGGCTTCTTCATTAACCACTCATATGCCTTGATGTTGATTTCTTTGATAGAATTCATTGCACTCTGACATGGATGCATAGTAGGTGTTGTGGAAGCTTCCCAGAAGTACTTCTTCAACAAGAGGTTGTTGTATTTTCCCTTGAAATTCGTGTAGATGTGTCTACTACAATTTCGAATTTGAGCATTGGGAAAGATATCATGGATGACATCCCCGAGTCCCTATGAAACACACAATTCAATCAATTAAAAACTGACCATTCAAAAAAAAAAAAAAAAAAAAAAAAAAAAAAAAAAACTAATACTATCTTTAAGGAATGGAATGGTATACCTTTTAGCCGTCTGACATAAATGTCAAAGAAGTGTTATCACCAGCAGTTCCTAATGCTTTATATAAACATTCAAGGAAAAATCTCCAACTTGCTTTATTTTCAATTTCCACAACTCCATAGGCAATTGGTAACACCTCGTTGTTCCCATCAACAGATACGGCTGATAATAAAACACCACCATATTGGCCCTTCAAATGGCAACCATCAATTCCTAAGAATGATCTACAACCATTCACAAAGTCTTCCTTACATGCATGGAAGCAAACAAACAACCTCTTGAATATTGGTGATGCCTGCATGTCATTTCTGTGCTCATATTGGAGTTTAAAAATACTTCCTGGGTTCCTATGCAGTATTAGCCTACCATATGCAGATAAAAAAGAGTATGACTTCGAGTGACTACCTTCATTTTTTTCCAATGCTATTTGTCGGGTTCTATAAAATTTCATATATGGAACATCACAATTAACCCCATAGTTCTTGCATAGTATAGCACTCATAGTATTATGATTCAGCTCAGGGTTAGCCCGTAGCTCAGATTCAAGTTTCTCAGCTATCCAATGTGAGGTAATAAGCTTCTGACCAGACTGCCATGTATAAGTGTGATTTGGATTCAGGGTCTTCAATAAGAATGTAGCCCCATGATCAATTGGTGAGGCATGAACTCTCCATGTACAACCATTGGTTGCGCACCTCGCTGTGACCCTTGCCTTTTCATTTCTTCAAATATGAGCTCAAAACTGTGGCGGATAGCAAACTCTTTAAGCTTAACTCTGAACTCATTCATATCAAGATAAATTGCCTCAACATTAAAGTTACTATCATCACTATCATTGATGAGCACATTTATGTGTGAAATCTAGGGTAGTAAAACATGTATTTTACATATTTAGAATGGAGCTACCTTGGGTTTTACTCTCTTTTTGTATGCTTTATATTTTCAAGGCCTTAAGGACTATCGGACGCTATATCTTCAATTTTACACGTAACGAGGTCCTATTTCTTTCCATGGTTGCGAAGATGATGAAATTCTGAGCAAGATGGACGTGTTCAATTAAAAGTACACATTCGTTTGGTCACCCGTACAAATGATTATTCTTTTCGGGTTAGAAAAAGAATAATGGATCAGAACTGAATCGAGATGCAGAACCAACCCGTTTGCAATTGTCCCAGAGGTACAAAGAATACTCCAAATGCCAACAAGGATCGATGGACCACATCATTAAGTGATTAAAGATTTGTTTTTGGTAACAACAACTACCTAGCGTAGTTGGTGAGCTATGGTGTACAAAATTCCCTTGCTCACCAAGAGGTCTCAAGTTCGAATCTCATGGTTGTTTTTTTTAGAGATTTTGTTGAAGATTTCTTGCTTTTCACTCACTTAAAGCACTAAGGGCATGGAGGGGATTTCCACATCAAATTAGAAGCAAGGAAAATCGTGGAAGCAAGAAGAGAAGAAAAAAAAAAGGAAAGAGAAAAAAAGGGGAGAAACAAAGATTGTCCAAATCTTCTCTCTCCTCCACATCATCATCCACCAAAAGATTGTCCAAATCACATAAAGCAAGAAGGAAGAAAATCGTCCCTAGGAGAGAGAAAAGAAGAAAAATAAATTAGAAAAAAAAAAGGAAAGAAAATAAGAAAAAAATTATAGGAAATTTATTTCTCTCTTCTCTCTCCTCCACCTTAGCACTTTTGGTCTCAAAAGATCTCACAATCAATTGTGGGTTTCTCTCTTTTAGGAAAGAGAAATTTGTTACCCTACCTCCCCATTCCCTATAAATACAACTCATGTAAGAGGAGGGGAGACAATTCATTCTTCTTCTAGTTTTTTTTAGTTGCTCTCTCTTTCCCTCTCTCACTCTTTGGTTTTAGTTCTTCTCTATTTTTGCTTTAATCACTTTTGTAATACTTTTTTTTATGTCAATTAATGCAAGCACTTATTTTTTTTTTTATTCAGTTCTTTTTATATTTATGATTTATGCAATTGAGTTGTAATTTTTTAAGTTATAGTTCTAGGCTTAGATCTAGGTGACAAGATCACGAGCCGTGGAGCAATTTTTTTTTTCAAGTTCAAGCATTGATTCAAGTAAGTAGGCTCCTTCAGTAGTCTTCTCTCCCCCCTCTCATTCCCTCTTCTGACTACCCTTTCTTTCTTAATTTAGGATTTTTATTTTCAGTCGTTACATTATTGCTATCCCTTTCCCCCAAGGTTCATGGCTAGTGTATGTGTTGGCTTTGCCCCTCCTAGCCATAGAACCATCAATTTATTACTTTTATTTTAATTGTCTCCCTTTCCCTAAAGCCAAGTAGAGTAACCCTTGTAAGAGTGACTCTCTGGTCAAGTAGGGAAGCTCATATTATGATGCATCCCTCGGGCTAAGTAGAGAAACCTACTTGTGAGTCTCTCTCTAGCTTTATCCCCTTTCTTTTACTTTATTTTTATTTCAGTATTTTTTTCCTTTATTTATTATTATTTTTTTTTAATTGCGTGGGTTGTTTATTTTCAGTTATTTATTTATTTAATTTTAATTGCATGGCTTGCGTCTTTAAATTCTTAGATGACGAATGGTTAGGACGTTATTTTAGATACATATGTTTAGGACGGTAATTAGAATTAGATCACAACCATTAATCGGTTCACTTTCGCATTATTAAAAGAAATAAAAAAATAAAGTGGCTGCTCTCCCTGTGTTCGACCCGTAGCTACACTGATCCGTACGCTTGCGGTTACATTTTAAATCTCAAACAAGTTTTTGGCGCCGTTGCCGGGGAGACAGTTCCATGTTATTTTTCACTTTCTTTTGGTAAATCGGAGTGCTTTGTTTGCTTTGTTTTATATTTTTCTTTTCTTTTATTGAATTCCTGAGAAGAACAACTTGCAATAATAGTTGTATCAGTGGAGGTCGTCATGCCTCACAGTATGATAAAGACAGGTTTCGCCCTGTAGCAGTACCTCAGGAATTGACCTGAGCAACCCCGGATCCCTGCCGGTAAGCTCCCAAAAAGCCAAAATAAAAATAAAAAAATAAAAAAAAATCAAAAAATCAAAAAAAAAAAAAAGAGTTTTGCTATCCATTCTTTTGTGCTTGTCTTACTTTAGTTGCGGGTAGTTTTTCTGTTGCATGAGTGTTAAGTGGGTACGTAATACTAAGAATCGGTTAGAAAGAAGAGATCCAACAAGTAGTGACCCTATACGTTTGCTCTCTTTAAAACCCTTCAATATGGGAGACCAACAGCATAACCCTTCACCTAAATCTCTGAAAGATAGGTTCTACCCTGCTAGAACAGCCCAACCTTCCTGCATAGTTCTACCACAAGCCCAGGGCAATAATTTAGAACTCAAATCTCAATACATCACTATGTTGCCCCACTTCCATGGGTTGACCTCTGAGGATGCATACCTATTTCTAAGGGAATTTGAAGAGGTATGTGTTCTAATTAAGATCCAACAGCTTTCTGATGATGCTGTTAAGCTTAGGTTTATCACTTTTGCATTGAAAGACCAAGCTAAGAAGTGGTTGTATGGATTACCCACAAATTCCATAACCTCATGGGAACAGTTCACAGTTGTCTTCCTTAAGAAGTTTTTCCCAACTCACAAGACCAATAAGCTTAGAAGTGATATCCTTCAGTTTAGGCAAAAGCCTAGTGAGTCATTTTCCAAACTTATGGAGAGATTCAAGGATCTACTCCAAGAATGCCCTCACCATGGCCTAGACCTATGGCATTTATGTCAAATAATTTATGAGGGTATTGATTACCCAACTAAACAAATGATAGAGTCTATGTGCCCTGAGGGATTCACATCCTTTACAGATGAAGGAAAGGCATGGAAATTTTTACTTGACTTAGCTGACAAAACCCGTGAGTGGGAATCAACCCAAGAGAGTGAAAGAACCATAGGAGGAAAAGGATATTTTGTGGATGGGATAGTAGCCAAGGAAGCCCATTTGGATAGCCTAATCAAGAGGATTGAGGCTATTGTTCCTAGAGAGCCATCATCAGTCAATTTGGTTAAGATTTGTGCTTGGTGCCAGTCCCCTGGACATGTCATAGAAGAATGCCCTAACACCTCTGGGGGCACTTCTAATGATAGTGTTAATGCCTTATACCAGAATAATCCATATAGTAAAACCTATAATTCAAGATGGAGAAATCACCTAAATTTCTCTTGGAATCAGAGCAACCAAGCAGTGCCT
Organism: Macadamia integrifolia; assembly: GCF_013358625.1. Taxonomy (NCBI): domain Eukaryota; kingdom Viridiplantae; phylum Streptophyta; class Magnoliopsida; order Proteales; family Proteaceae; genus Macadamia; species Macadamia integrifolia. The sequence continues at coordinate 8,879,104 of NC_056570.1, forward strand.
TCCACTTTTCATAATCAAGGTCAACTTGGACCCCAAAGGCCTCCCTTTGCACAACAATCTTTTTTCCAAAATACTTTTCCTAGGTCAAATGCACGACCTCAGGCTAGTTTTCCTAGGGCCCCTCTCCTATCATCTTATCAGCAACCTCTTGGGTTTACCAACACTGAAGAGGCAAGTAAAATAAGTGACTTGGAAAAAAATATGGCCCTCCTCATGACAAGCCATCAAAATTTTACGAGAGAATTTACCCAAATTGTCTCAATTATGCATGAGAGGGAGAAGAGAACTTTACCCAGTCAACCAGAGCCTAACCCTAGGCATCATCAACCTGTTAGTTCACAAGGACCAACTAATGCACCACTGAATATAGTACAAGTTCAGACCCAACAAGGGCCCTCTAACCAATGTGATGTTATTTATGCCCTTAGGAGTGGTAGAGAGTACCAACAGAGCGTTCCTAAATCTTCCTCATCTATTACTCCTGTTAACTCTCCTTCAATTGATGACACAATTGTGCCTCTTGTTCCAGGTTTGTTTGATGAACCTAAAGATTTTTCTGAAACTAAAGATGATTTGGTTGAGGAAATCAAAAATGATTCTTTTGAACAGGGGCAAATCCCTAACAGTCCTTATGTTCATCCTGTCCCATTTCCTAATCGTTTGGTAAACAAAAGGAAGACTGCTTCCATGGACAAAATTTTAGAAGTCTTCAAAAAGGTAGAAGTGAACATCCCTCTTTTGGATGCCATATCCCAGATCCCCGCCTATGCAAAGGTACTGAAAGATTTGTGTACTCATAAACGTATCACTAGTGTGCCCAAAAAGGTGTTCTTGGCAGGTAACATTAGTTCCATAATTACTCAGCCTATAGCAGCCAAGTATAAGGATCCAGGGAGCCCTACCATATCTTGTGTCATAGGCAACACCTATGTTGAGCATGCCTTACTTGACCTTGGCGCAAGTGTGAATCTTTTACCTTACCATGTGTACAAGCAACTAGGATTGGGAGAATTGAAAGCCACTAGAACTACTCTTCAGTTGGAAGATAGGTCTGTTAAGATTCCTAAAGGGATGGTTGAGGATGTCTTACTAAAGGTGGGGGAATTTATTTTCCCTGTTGATTTCATTGTGTTAGATACTAAGCCCTTCTCAACCAAGGATGAGATCCCAATAATTCTAAGAAGACCATTCTTGACTACCAGTAATGCATTAATCAATTGCCGGAATGGTTTCCTAAGATTATCTTTTGGTAACCAAACTGTTGAGTTTAACATGTTTAGGATTGGCAAGCAACCACATATGGAAGAAGAGATCAATATGCTTGAGGATTTTCTGGATTTTTCTGATGATTTAGTTACCAACTTTGATATTGATTTTGATTCAGAATTCCAAGAGTGTATGGATAAGTTGGATGATGACAGTGAAAATTTCTTTTCAGAAGTCTTAAGTCTTCACACACTTGTGGAGCCCTTAGGACCCCTTTCCAATTCCATTCCCAAACCTTCCATAGTTGAGCCCCTTAAGCTAGATCTTAAGGAGTTGCCATCTAATTTGAGATATGCTTTCCTAGGACCTGACCAGACTCTTCCTGTAATAATTTCTTCAAATTTGACTTCTAACCAGGAAGAGGAGTTACTTAAAGTGTTAAAAGATAATAAGGAAGCCCTAGGTTGGACCATGGCTGATATCAAGGGTATAAGCCCTTCTATTGTGCAACATCATATACATCTTATGGAGGATTCCAAACCATCCATGGAACCCCAAAGAAGAGCTAACCCAGTGATGATGGAAGCTATTAAAAAAGAGATCCTAAAGTGCTTGGATCATGGAATAATTTATCCTATTTCTGACAGCCAATGGGTAAGCCCAGTTCACGTAGTGCCTAAGAAGTCTGGTATGACTGTAGTTCCTAATGCCAATAATGAGTTGATCCCTACCCGTGTCCAAACAGGATGGCGAGTGTGCATAGACTACAGGAAGTTAAATGCGGCAACCTGGAAGGATCACTTCCCATTGCCATTCATTGACCAGATGTTAGAGAGGTTAGCTGGACATGAATACTATTGCTTTCTTGATGGATATTCCGGCTATAACCAAATCCCAATTGCTTTAGAGGACCAACATAAGACTACTTTTACATGCCCATATAGAACATTTGCTTACAGGCGTATGCCCTTTGGGCTTTGCAATGCCCCTGCTACGTTCCAACGATGCATGATGAGCATTTTTTCTGACATGGTCGAAAAATTCTTAGAAGTATTTATGGATGACTTTTCAATTCATGGGAATTCCTATTCTGAATGTCTTCATCATCTTTCCCTAGTTTTGAAAAGGTGCATATCTAAGAATTTGGTTTTGAATTGGGAGAAGTGTCATTTTATGGTTAAATCTGGTATTGTTTTAGGCCATGTAATATCCAAGGAGGGAATTAAGGTAGATAGAGCCAAAGTGGATTTAATTGATAATTTACCACCTCCTCAATCTGTTAAGGATGTTCGGTCTTTTCTAGGGCATGCAGGGTTCTACAGAAGGTTTATTAAAAACTTTAGTCATTTAGCCCGACCTCTCACCTCATTACTTGCCAAAGATCAAACTTTTGAGCTTTCTAAAGAGTGCCTAGAATCCTTCAAACAACTTAAGAAGGAGTTAACCAATGCATCCATTGTTCAACCACCTATTTGGACTGAACCTTTTGAACTGATGTGTGATTCTTCAGATTTTGCCATAGGAGCAGTTTTAGGTCAAAGGATTAATAAGTTGCCCACTGTCATTTACTATGCTAGTAGGACCTTAAATGATGCACAACTCAATTATACAACCACTGAAAAAGAATTTTTAGCTGTTGTGTTTGCATTAGAAAAGTTTCGGTCTTACTTAATTGGTTCACATGTGGTGGTGTATACTGATCATTCTGCCCTCAGATACCTAGTTCAGAAGAAGGATGCCAAAGCCCATCTCATTAGGTGGGTTTTACTTTTGCAAGAGTTTGATTTAGAAATTAGGGATAAGAAAGGAGTTGAAAACCTAGTTGCAGACCATTTATCCCCGCTTCCCAATTCCTTGACTGTTGATTCTCCAGTCAACGAGAACTTTCCAGATGAACAATTATTTGCAATGTCTAGTGAACCATGGTTTGCTGACATTGTCAACTTCTTAGTTTCAGGCGTGACTCCGGATCACTGGTCCACTCAAGATAAGTATAGGTTTCATTCCCAAGTTAAACACTTTTTCTGGGATGATCCTTATTTGTTTAAGATATGTCCGGATCAGATTATCCGACGATGTGTTCCTGATCATGAGCAACATTCCATTCTCTATTTTTTTCATGATCATGTATGTGGTGGACACTTTGGACCTAAGAAGACTGCCACAAAGGTTCTCCAATGCGGATTTTATTGGCCCACTCTTTTTAGAGATGCTTTTGATTTTTGCAAGGCTTGCCCTGCCTGCCAGTCTTTTGGCTGTATCAATAAAAGGAACATGATGTCCCTCAACCCTATTTTGGTAGTTGAGATCTTTGATGTATGGGGCATCGATTTTATGGGACCATTCCCTAATTCTTTTGGGAATTTGTACATACTTTTGACCGTTGATTATGTTTCTAAATGGATAGAGGCCATACCTTGTAAATCTAATGACCACAAAGTGGTGGTCCAGTTTCTCAAAGAGAACATTTTTTCCTGCTTTGGTGCACCACGTGCAATAATTAGTGATAGGGGTACTCATTTTTGTAATCGGCCTTTGGAGGCCTTAATGAAAAAGTATGGGATCACCCATAAGTTATCTACCCCTTATCACCCCCAAACTAGTGGCCAAGTGGAGGTGTCTAATAGGCAGATCAAACAAATCTTGGATAAAACTGTTAATCCCAACCGTAAGGATTGGTCCCTTAGGCTCATTGATGCCTTGTGGGCCCATCGGACTGCATTCAAGACCGACCTTGGTCAGTCTCCCTACCGCTTGGTGTATGGAAAAGCTTGTCACTTACCAGTTGAGTTGGAGCATAAGGCCTTTTGGGCCATTAAGAAGCTTAACTTTGGTTTGTCTGATGCGGGAATTCATCGTAGGCTCCAACTATCTGAGTTGGAGGAACTTAGGAATGAAGGCTATGAAAGTTCTAGAATTTACAAGGAAAAGACCAAAGCTTTCCATGATAAATACATTCTGCATAAATCTTTTGCAATTGGTGATAAGGTCTTATTGTACAACTCTCGATTACATCTTTTTCCTGGTAAACTTAGATCCCGATGGGATGGCCCATTTATTGTTCATAATGTATATCCCCATGGGGTTGTGGAGATTTTGAATACAGGAACAGGGATAATTTCGAAGGTTAATGGTCAGCGTTTGAAACCGTTCCTCGAGTTTTCCACTACTAGTAGTGAAGAGGTCATGGATCTCCATGAACCTCTTTACACTGATGACTAATTTTTAATCAGGTATGACCCCCTTGCATTGTCTTTGCTTTTAATTTTTTCCATGCATTGAGGACATTGCATGACTTAAGTGTGGGGGAGGGAAACCAGTTTTTGTTTTTTTTTCTTTCACTTTGTTTTGTTTGTTTTTCTTTTTATTTTTGAGCTTGCTAAGGATGAAGTCCTACTTTGGCTTTTAGCTAATGATCAGACCATTCGGATGCTTGATGTATGAAAATAAAATTTTTGACGAAGGTACCCATTTTGAACGTATAAAACCCTGTTGAGAAGAAAGAAACAAGCATGTGTCTTGAGATGGGACTTTCTTTTGAAAAATAAGAGACCCCTGTTTTATGGTGATGGACCATATGTAAGTCTGTGGGTTCCTTGTACTTTTGATTTGGAGTTGAGACCTTCTTTTTAATTTGGCATGGGTTGACAAATGCACAATTTTAAATGAAATGTGAAATGTGGTATAAAGAAGAATAAGAGTTGATTCCCTTGGAACTAGACAGGGCATTGCGCCTCAGGAAGCGTGGTGTCTTGATCGAAATTCCTTGGGAGGAAACTTCTGAAGTAACTCTAGCATCACTGCCTTTGTGGACATATGCAAAAAGCGAAGCTATATAGTAACTTGGGTGTCTGGTGTTTGCTCCACCATGTCATTCAAGCCAAAAGTAGTGGAGTAGAATAGAGTTTATTAAGCAGAAAAAAAAAAGAGAAAAAAAATGTGCAAATGTCATTATTGTTTGGTAACATGTTTGGTCAAAAACACTCCAACGCTTTAGTCATTGGTTCCCTATTTCCTCACAAGTGGTTTTTCCTTAAGATAAGGATGTTTTGGAAGAGATGAGGTGAGTTCCAAATTAAGAAATATGCTAGTGCCTGGAATTGATAAAGGGTAATAAAAGTTCAAGTGTGGG
>NC_056570.1:8884461-8887702 GCF_013358625.1 Macadamia integrifolia
CTGACTACCCTTTCTTTCTTAATTTAGGATTTTTATTTTCAGTCGTTACATTATTGCTATTCCTTTCCCCCAAGGTTCATGGCTAGTGTATGTGTTGGCTTTGCCCCTCCTAGCCATAGAATCATCAATTTATTGCTTTTATTTTAATTGTCTCCCTTTCCCTAAAGCCAAGTAGAGTAACCCTTGTAAGAGTGACTCTCTGGTCAAGTAGGGAAGCTCATATTATGATGCATCCCTCGGGCTAAGTAGAGAAACCTACTTGTGAGTCTCTCTCTAGCTTTATCCCCTTTCTTTTACTTTATTTTTATTTCAGTATTTTTTTTCTTTATTTATTTATTATTATTATTTTTTTTAATTGCGTGGGTTGTTTATTTCAGTTATTTAATTATTTAATTTTAATTCCGTGGCTTGCGTCTTTAAATTCTTAGATGACGAATGGTTAGGACGTTATTTTAGATACATATGTTAGGACGGTAATTAGAATTAGATCACAACCATTAATCAGTTCACTTTCGCATTATTAAAAGAAATAAAAAATAAAGTGGCTGCTCTCCCTGTGTTCGACCCGTAGCTACACTGATCCGTACGCTTGCGGTTACATTTTAAATCTCAAACAATCATCATGAAAAATTACTGGCTCAAAATCATCTAGATCATATATATTTGGATCATAATCCTCTAGCTCGTCATGGCTGCCGACATCCTTCTCATGCTCACTACCTACATCCTTCTCATGCTCACACTCTACATCATTGTCTTCATCAGAATCTTCAAGCTCACATTCACTGTTACTCAATTCACCATGATCTGTTGAATCATAAACAAAATCTGCATCACTATTATCTGAATCATCTAAAGATATGATGTCAGCCACATCAGCTCCCTTACCCTTGCTTCCATAATTAGGTCCCTCACTTGACTATTGCTTAACAGGCTTAGAATCTACAGGCTCTTTAATTTCTTTACTTCCTTCATACTTAGAATGCTCAGTCCTCTTTGTAGTGGGTGAAGAACCTTGAAAGTTATCACTTGCATTAGCATTTGACTGAGACAAAGTAGTAGCCTCTGCCACATGTGAACTACTCTCAGAATTACCATTAGAACTCCCTGTTGAATTATATCTTGTCATATCTAACATATCAGAAGTCCCTCCACTAGCCATTTCATTATATGTGCTCCTAGCACTAGCATTGTGTTCAGGGTTCGCACCTCCACTTACACTTGAACTTCCTGCATGCGTGCTACGGGCCATTGCATTGGAACCCCCTCTGACAACAGCTTGCTTTGCCTTATTTCTTCCCATGTTCTGGTATCCATAACTATCACCATCACCATCCATTCTATAACAATGTCCATGTAAAGTATTGTTCCTTGAGATAACATTGTTGGAATGTGAGTTGATAGTACATCGATCTTTCTCCACATCACTCTATGTAAGATCAAACACAGTCACTTTTATAACATCTTGACTGGTATTTGAAGAAAGCAATCGTAGCACAGAGCAGTCATCTCCCAATATCAACTCTTCGTTGTTTGGGAGTGTAGACTTCATTTTGAATGTCACATCATGACCAACAGGGACATGATCTACCACAGTGCTATAGACATCACATAACAACTCTATATAACTATATCTTTCTTGGTCTATAATCTTCTCTGCATTTCTCTCCCGCCAGTTAAACAGAACTCTACACCTCAATTCCATCACTACATAACAAAGAAATAAAAATAACAAGAGGTGATAATGGGAGATGATTTTAAACTTTATGTAATTTAGAATCACTACATGTACAATTACTCATGAGGTTGAAATTAAAGTTTGAAAATATTAAGAAGCAAAAATTCTTATCAATGATTATTAAGCCACAAATTCTATTCTATTTTTCTTCAACTTTTGATGAATCCCATTATAATTAAAAGTCTCCTTCCAAAAACTACACAACCTCAGAAGAGAAAACAAAACCAGAAAAAAAAAAAATCAAACAATCTCTCTCTCTGCTCAGTGTCAACGATCTCAGTAAGAGTAAGAGAATCCATTTCAAAATCAGAGAAACCCTAAAGAACAAATCAAATAAAAAAGAACACTTGCAAATCTCAGTAAAAAAAAAATCAATAATATGCACAGTTGAATCGAAAACAGGGTATATTGAAGATATGCATTTTCCTTTTTCGCTATATTCCCTAAATTTGAAGATACACATGTTCCTCTTACCAATTTAGAGGGAAATCGCAGCAAGGACACAGTCGATCGAACCTTCCATGAGGTTCATGAAGATTCCATTGTCGTCTAGAGGTTCCGTCGACTTCACAAGGATTCCGTCGCTTCTCACGTCTGAGGTATAAACCGAGATTCAGTCGCTTCTCACACAATCGATCGAACCTTCTGTGCAGATGAAGACATGAAGATGATGAAGATGATGAATTGAAAGATGGAAAGGGCTTGGATGAAGATAGAAGATGAGATTGAAAGAGGGAAAGAGATTGGATGAACACCCCGTTGCAATTAGGGCTTAGCCGAGACGGTTTTGGATGAAAGAGACGGTGAGAGGATTTCCCCCTTTCAAACTCATTTTAACTGAAGGGTATTTCGAGCACTTCACTTTGTTCTGAGGGTATTTTAGGTATAAAAAAAATGACCTCACCAGATAATGGATTCAAACTCACGGTCTCTAACGGATTGGACTCAAATGTAAGAATGTTTCATGCTTCAGGGGAGGGGGCGTAATCGCTCAAACCCTTGGATCCACACGTAATTTCAGCAAACTATAGGGGAGGGGGATGTAATTTTCCCTTTCTTAAATATATATTGAGAGAAAGGGCATACACACATTGCGTTTCGGTTGAATGTTCGCTTATGTGGGTTTGCCGGCGTGATTCGATCAGAGACTGAGCTTCTTCTTCACTTGGATTTGGTTGCAGAGGGCAATTTGCAAAGGTATCGAACTTCACCTTCTCCAACGGTTCTCTCTTTTGTGAACAATCTCTATTTTAATGGGTATTCAAGTCTAAAAGGGTATAATGGTCCTCTCACCTCAAGACTTTCTTTACTAAAAGAGTATTCAAGTCTTTTGATGTTTGAAATTAATAGAATATTCACACTGTCAGCTTTAGGGGAGGGGGGCGTAAATCGATCAAACCCTTGGACCCACACGTAATTTCGGCAAACTCAAGGGAGTGGATGTAATTTTTCTTTTTTTTATTTTATTTCAATATGCACCTTTTTTCCTTTTTTTGGGGGGGG
>NC_056570.1:8887722-8887844 GCF_013358625.1 Macadamia integrifolia
GGGGGGGGTGGTGTAGGAATCATCCACCTCCTTTCCCTGGCAGGTTGTTTTCTAATAGTCAATGACTCAATGATGGGTAGGTGATTTGGCACTATTCTTCTTATTCAATTCTTCTTCCCATG
>NC_056570.1:8887864-8946442 GCF_013358625.1 Macadamia integrifolia
AAAAAAAAAAAGGAACTCTCATCATGGGACCATTTAGTGCAGAGAGCCTACGACACTAAGTTTAGTGGTACTGTTTACGGAAAAATGAAAATTTAGTGGTACTGTATGCATATAGCATTATAGCTGACTCCCTTTTATTTTTTTCCCTTATCAACAAATACAAAATCTTATGATTTATTTATTTAGTTACTTTTAGTGAGAATAATAAAACCTTTATATAATAAGGCAGTCAAAAATATTTATATTTGTCCTAATTACCAAAAAACCTTTTTTTTTTTTTTTTATGCATAACCATATAAGTCAACGAGAGCACACGAGAAAGGCATTGATAGAGACATTATTTTCCATTTCATGGGAACATTCTTTCACCCATATATATGGACAGGACAACACTCCCTTGTGGAACCCTTTATGTCACTTTTAAGAATAAAAAGGAAAAGACTTTGAGTATACTGCCAATATATCCAAATCTGTGTCTATTTTCTCCTCCGCTTGAAAAAATACCATATGCCTATCCGATTCTAACCCTCTTGGCCCAATTAATGATCAATGATTATATTAAATTTGACACCATATTGATTTTTTTTTCTTTCTCTCTCTATGTAGCCCCGCTTGATGACATATTAAAACTGGCACCACAAGGAAAATGCCCTTCTTCGCATGTGGATGGACGGACAGTAATAAAATAATGAATCATAATTAGAAATTTTCTGCATACAACATTATCATATCATAATTTATAGGGAAATAGTTGGGGTGGGGGGCGAGGGGTTAGAAGCTGCACGACACACATGCCTTGAGGCGGGTGAAATATCTACCCTAATGATGTTTCAATGTGCATTCTTCTTGACCAATGCACCCATGCATTGGTGCAAAGACCACATTTCCAGACAAAACTCCTCCCCTGTTTTATAAATCCCACACGGGACAAAATAAGGTGATGTAGAAATCAGGCAAGATTGTCCCCCAAACTCGCCACTTGGGTCGATTTCCCAACTACGTGACTCGGCAAACAGATAGGAGAACAGGCCGACAGACTCGAAGGATCGCCCAAGTCAAACTTTAAGGATAAAAAAATGTCAAGGCCAGAGTTGAACGAATCCCAAACCCAATTCTACTGTACTGATTTGCCTCTTTCCTCCTTGCTCCATCCTCAAGTGTCCTTAAAGCGGCCATTGAAGCATCTCTCACACTTCCAAAGCTTTCAAGACTTCAACCTTCAAGGTCTCAAGGCTCAAGGCTCAAGGCTCAAGCCTCGATTTTGTATATCCAATTTCCTTATGGTAAGGCAACACTGCAAGAATCTTTCCTTGTAAACTCAAACAGAAACTCTGAAACAGTGAAGCCTAAAAACGTTTAAAATTCCAATCTACCGGAACCCTCTCTCTCTCCTGAACATAAGTGAAGTTATAATAGAAACATGCTTAAGCGCACAAAATGAACAGTTCAATCTCCCTTACCATTGCCGTTTATATTCATATGCATTACCCAGATCAAGGAAAAAGGGAAGGGGGAGGGGAGGGGAGGGAGGGAGGGGAGGGGGGGGGGGGGGGGGGGGGAAGAGAGATCTGAAAAAATAATCAATACAAATGACTAGCTTACAATACCATTATGTGATGGAACAAAGCTTAGTATGCTAACAAGATTCAAAGCATAGGAGTTACAGTTGAAAAGAAAAAAGTAATTAATATAGGCGAAGCCGTGCTGATAACTCAACCTGTATTTAACACAGCCTTACCATGGCGGGATTCAGTTGGGTTCCACTCCTCTCTGACTCCGTATTTTTATGGTCACTGAGAGTCCCATATTGCCAATCCCAACCAGACGGTATCTTGGGTTCCAAATCACAGCTTCCCTCAAACAAACTCAAAAGAGAATAATTCCACTCCTTAAGTGTTATAGTAGTACAGCAGCTTCTAATTTACAGGAGAGAGAGAGAGAGAGTCACAATGCAGCATGTGTCTAATACTGCAACCTCTCATCATTGTCAAAATGCAGGCCCTCAATACCCTTCAGAGTTGATTCATAGTTCTTTATGTTAGAGGTGTTTCTGCTAGAAGACGTGCGTTTGTGCTCCGCCGAGGTAACTGGTGAACTTCTCTGCCCATTTGCTACCTTGCGGAAAGTTCCTGGGCTTGCCTCTGTTGTTCGAGGCCGAGAAGGATCAGAATCACTTCCCACCATCACTGCATCACGACTGCTAGAAACAGCAGCTCGCCTTGATGATCCACCCGACCGCCCCATAAAAGTACTACTAGGTAGCTGCAAATGTCCAAGCATCTTGAGGGTTAAAATAGAAATAGATACCAACAGCTGGAAGCCACTGTTGTCATCCCTGGTAATCAGTTCGTTTAAGTTGAAGGTGAAGTTCATTAAAGATGGAAGACCAAAAAGTATAAATTTCATATAGAAAATGACATTTATGATGACCCTCATCATATGTGCACATTGCAGTCTAGGGGGATCCAACATCAAGGCGAAATCCATAAAAGAACATTCATGACCAGCTACATAATCGAGGCATTGCACAAACAATGTGACAGCACCAAAGTTAGACAGCTGTATGAGATGATGAATGCTACACTTTCAAAATCAATCTATTATAACTATTACTACAATAAGAAAATCCCTATGTTCAATGGTTAAAGATACCACAAGCCATAGTAAGCCGACATCCAGATCAGACAACTAGAAAAACAAAGAGCTCACCATAGCATCTTTAGACACAGCAGAATCATTTGCAACTGGACTTTTCTGCTTTGATAAGCTTCCTGAATTTATAACAGGACCTGATGGTCTCCTACGAGAGGGATCCGTTGAAGACCAACCAGATGGTCTTCCTTCTTCCCCACCTGGGACAGGTTACAGAAGCAACAAAGTGTAAGCTAAGCCACATATGTATGTATAGGAAGAGAACAGTCTTAACTTCCAGTTGGTAGAAGGTCAGAAATCACAAAACAAATACGAATGGAAAGGACTCCACTTATAGAAGGTTTATGTTAATAAAACAGCATGAATCAAATGATCAATGATATCCTACAATAAAGCAGCAAGGTTCAAAGAAGTAAAATGAGAACCATTTCCTATTGGAAATACCCATAATATGAATTCTAGGTGCATGTAACATGTCAACAGTGCCACGGGCTCAGCCCTCTTCAGAATTCATCCATTGCCAAACAGACTGGCCCGAGTTGAGCCCTTGTGACAGGTGTATGTATAAAATGATCAAGGACTCAAAGATAGTACAATCCTAAACTAACCTGATTGTCGGTCAGCATTGGCAGCAGCTGGGGGTATCGCAGAGCTTGTTCCAGCAGGACCCTATCAGAGAAGATCACTACTCAGATACAAACTTTTCTTGGGATCGAAACAAGGAAACAACACCTACTTCAATGTCACTTACAATGGCACGGGCAGGGGGAGTGGCAATCTGTGATTGCTGATACTTCAAAATGGTCCAGTCAAATACATAATCAAACTGAAAGCCTGCAATATGAGCATGCCATGCAAAATAAAATATATGGATATGGAAATTCTAATTTAAAAGATAGGATAGAACACAATGAAGTAAACTTAAACCTTCACGAATAAAGAGGTCACGGAATATTCTTTTCAGATAAGCATAATCTGGCTTATCATCAAAGCGTAAAGAGCGGCAGTAATGAAAGTATGATGCAAATTCCGTAGGATAACCGCGACATAATGCCTGTAGATAAAGCAGCAAACTTTTCATCACAATTTCATGATAACAAATACACATGGTAGCAGACAAACCCAATCCAAATAAAACACCTCAATGGATGTTGACACCTTCCTCTCACTGATCTTTTCATATTTCTGCTTCTTGGTTCCTGCTTTCAGCCCTTGCCAAGGAAGACTGCGAAGAAAGGAGAGGAAAATTTAATACATTATTCAATTAAAACCAAATCTAGACATAATAAATAAGGTAGGCAAGAATTCGCACCTTCCTCTTAAAAAGTACATAAGAACATATCCAAGAGATTCTAAATCATCCCTCCGGCTTTGCTCTATTCAATCCAATATCAGAGTCAGCAGTAGACACAAAACTGAATTGCAATTAAATCTAGATTGTTGAAGATATGACCACCAAAATATTTTATAAGCATGATGGAAAATAGTCTACAAGAATGATTGGAAGCTAAAATACATATAACAAATTGTATACTATACCAATGCCAAGGTGAGTATTCATGCTCGCATATCTTGCCGTTCCCGTCAGGTTTTTGTTTTCTCTGCAGTGTTTAAGACCATGTGGGGTACAAAGATAAAGAATCTACGTTACACTTGATGACAAAAAATAAGACTGAAACCGCATAGTTAACCATAAGAATTAAACAACTACTATAGCCCAAGGAAAAAACAGTGGCAAGTTTATCAGTAACACAGTAAAAACAGAGACAAGTGCATGTTCTTGATTCAGAACTGGCCGAATTTCTCCTTGAAGTCACAGACCCAATGATAGAATCAAAAGCAGAGTTACTGTATCTGCAAAGTCTGTGTCCAGAGATAGTAAGAGCTAAACCAAGTTCATTTTACACCGTTTAGGAGTTCACAGGTAAAGAAGCAACAAATCCAAAATCAGGTTCATGCTTTAAATATCCAACGACATCCATGATTTAAATCAAATGTATTGGTATTAGCAGCTTCTTAGTATTTGGTTATCCAGGTTCCAAATCAACTCCACATTTCAGTTTAAAAATGTACACTTTGAAGATCTTTTAACCATTCCCCCACCCCAAACCCCCCCTCCCCACCCCAAACCCCCATCTCCCCCCACCCCCAAAAAAAAGAAGAAAAACAGAAAAATATGTAACTGGTCCAAATAAAAAGTAACTATTGTGCAGATTACTCGATGCAATTGCATTAGCCTGGTTGGATCGGAACGGCCCCCTTTGGAGACCCCTAAGCCAAGATGCAACAAGGTAGGCCTGGTTAATCTGTCAAAAAGGGGGCTGATTGTTCACATAGAATGGAATCTTTAAGATTTTATTTGGGTGGGTAGATAACGTAGGAGTTATTCGTTAGTTTCTTTATTTGAGATATTCCCTAGTTTGTCAGTTTCTTATTTTGAGTTGGTTTCCATTACTATGATGTCTCTTTCTTTATATTGCCAATGTAATTTTGTGGTGTTGCATGGCTTGTTGCACTCTCTCTATCTATCCTGCCCAATTTCCCATTGAGATCTTTGGTTACAGTACCCCTGTTCTAGTGGTACCATAGTTCCCCAAATCAAGTTTGAACACTCCCACCTCTCGATATTGGATTCAATACGAGGAGCCCTCTAATGATGCCTCATCCAGGAGACTCAAGGCCATTTAAGGCCACATACGAGCTCCAGTCAAGCTTTCCTCTCTCCTTGGAACTGGTTTGAAGGCTTGAGGTAGGAGATGATCAATTTTATATCATAGTTGTCAAGGTGGCGCCTTGGCATCCAGGTGGTTTACCTAGGACCTAGGTGACTATCGCCCTATTGCACTGCATATCGCCTTATGTTTTGGCACTTATTTATGCCAAATATTATTTAAGTAATGTTCCTATATTTGTTATTGCATATACTTAAGAAATCATTTATAAATAAGCAAATACCCCCTATTTGAATCTAATAAAAATAGTTTAAAAATCAAATTCCAAAAGGATAAAATATCAACCCCCCATTCCAAGAACAAAAACTAGATTTTTTGTTGTAGGCGAAATTTTCAACTTTCAAATGCTTAGGTTTTTCTCAATTCTAAATATTTTATGAATCTTATCATAGTAAAACATTGTTAAAAACCAAAAATCCGGTAAAATAATCTTCTGTTTTGGAAGTCCATAAAATTATTTTCATTCAGGCGATCTTAATAGCATACACACACTTTAAAATAAGTTTGATCAGAACATAACTTTGTCATTACAACTCATATATAAGTAATCATAGACTTGTTGGAAAGTTGGTTTTGTGTTATACCTAATACAAAAAATCTCATGTAAAAATAAAATCATTCCAGTCAAACATATTATAAAACAATAGCACTTCTCTTAGTGTTGATTTTTTACGATGATGTGGCTTAATGTTGATTTTTCATGACTTGATGTGGCTCAATGTTGTTTTTTTTATGGCACAAGGTAAACATAGTATACTAAATAATGTTAGGAAAGAGAGAAAATAAAAAATAACACTTGATCATCTCAAGGCGGGCGACTTGTCGCCTAAGCATTTAGGTCGCCCTCCAACACCTTGGCTCGCCTTGGCACCGTGACTATGTTTCATACGGTTTATAGCATAGTTGTCACGGCGTCGCCAAGGTAATAAAATCAGCACATGGCGGTGGTACGATTAGTATGAGTCTCGAATAGCGGCGCCAGAGTTGGATAGGCGTCGCCGTAGATGCCATTTCATGCCTAAAGCACTAGGTGATCGATTTTTGGAACTTTTTTTAAAACTTATTAACAATATTCTATTTCCTATATTTTGATTGGCAGGTGAAAAATAAAAACAAAACAAAACAAAACCCTCGGGCCTCGACCAGGTCAATCTCTATTCTCTCATTCTCTCACTCAAGTCTCGATTTTTCTACTAAAAATCCACAAAAGACGAAAACCCCTCAACTGAACCCTCGACCCCAACGGCTCGATTCTTCTTCGGCAACAAGAGAAGAAGCTTTCTTGTATCCTACTACTTCGATCCTTCTCCGACGCAAGGTAAGTTCTTCGTCGTCTTCTTCTTCTCTGCTTCTCTTTCTCCTTCTTCTTCTTCAGTTCTTCTCTCCTTCTCCTTCTCTAAATCTCTGCAACATGTGATGTCTCACGTCTGTGACTCAGTTTCTCCTTCTCCTTCTTCGTCTTCTTCTCTGCTTCTCTTTCTCCTTCTTCTTCTTCTGTTCTTCTTCATTTTCTTCTCTGCGACATGACTGATCACTGATAGAAACAACTCCTCGACTTCGTCTTCTTCTTCTTCTTCTTCTTCTTCCTCTGTTTCTGCAGCTCTTTCTTCTTCTCTTTTTTCTCTGTTTCAGCGGGGCAGTAGTTGTAAGAATTCTATTTTTTAGTTGCAGTTCCTAGTTGGATGATATGTGATTCTGCGTTCGATTTCACAGGTTGAAAATTTTCCAATGGTGTAAGGCATTGTTACTTCTTTGTCAATTGTCATCACTCTGTTGTGAGTTATCATACACTGCTATTTATGTATGCTTATTGGCTCTATTTTGTAAAGGAATTTATAGGAACTCTTATGCATAAAATGTTTTCTTCCATTTCTTTTTGAGACAGTGAGCTGTTTTCAGGTACTTATGCGGCATTATGTAGCCTCAAAAAAATTGTGACAACCAAGCCTTTTGTTGGTTGAGCTTAGCAACAGTCTCGGACATTTAGACAGGTCTTGAGGAGTTTAATGCTCTGTTTTGAATGGTTATCATAGAAGCTTTAGGAGTTTAATGCTCTGTTTTATAAGTTATTAAGTAATAACTTGTTGTAGATAATTTGCAGAGTATATATTGTAGGCTTATAGCATGCTAAATAACTTTAGAAAATAGAGAAAATAAAAAAATGGCACATGGTGATTTGACCGACATGGCAATGCCATAACGAGTGATTTATCGCCAAATCAATTAGCCACCCCTCCACCACCTTGGATCGATTTGACGTCGTGACAACTATGGTTTTTATGCCCTAAATCAGGTTTTCCCATTATTGTTCTTCCCTTTGTTTCACTATTCCTTCCTACCCTAATTTTGTTTTCCATTCCAAGTTTAACCCCGCCCCCTTATTCATTACACCCCACTTACTTCCCTTATTTTATAGCATAAACTTCCAATAATTTACAGCACTGCCACCATTTGTTACTGATGAGGACATCTTTCTAAGATCTAGTTCACATTAGAGGAGACGCCAATGTACATAACAACATATCTCTTCATTGTTGCTAGATGTCTCGTGTGAATGCATATTTTTATTTACTTGTGTGTAGTTTGTTTTATTTTGTTGTGTTTTAATGTATGTAGTGTCAAAACGGTTATGTACTAATGTTGTAAGGGAGTTATTAGGGAGTTGTTTCTCTTTCTTTTTATTGGGTTTTAAAAAGGTTGTATTTTGGAACTAAAGACAATGAAGATGATGTTGGACTTCTGAGATTTCTCCTATTCGCTGCAGGATGAGTGATCCCCTGCACACCTTGTAGTGAATCCAAGTTGGTGTGAAGCCAAACCCCCTTCCTCTTCCTCTTCCCTAACTCTTCTCTCTTAGGCTACCACCTTCTTTCGTTGGGGCTTTTGAGCAAGCTGAAAAACTACAACGCACGCGTTTGCACAACGGCACTCTACGGTCAACTTTACTCCGCCCAAGTGCTTGCCCCCAAGCCAAGTAGTTGTAAACAAGCAACTCCATGAGGCAGCAGGACACCAAAGGAAGACTTGGACTAGGTTTCCCAAACCTGTCCTGCATCACCTACATTTCTTAGAGGAACAAAGTGTTGGGGACTAACTACACTGCATCTACAAAGATAATGTGCCGTATTTGAGCAAGCTTTGTGTAAGATTCAAACTTAGATGTATTAGTTTCGAGCTACTCTACATAGTACTGACATAGAGTTGAAGGAACGGTATTACAAGGGTGTTTTAACCTTAGATGTACGCTTTAGTTGTTTTCTTGTGTAATATTAAATGATTTTTACTCATTGTCATTGCATATTTTAGTTGTTTTCATTGAACTTTGTGTATTCTAAAACTAACTAATGTGCAGAATATATATTTGAGAAAGTATACAATAGGATACGATGCACTCTAATAACCTAGGGTACAAACAAAATCAAAACTATCATTTTGGGCTTTTTTCCCCAATCTAAAGGCGCTTATATTAAACCTCTTTCATTTTTATTATTCCCATATAATTTTTTTATTTTAGTCTCTCTGTTGTTCTTTATTGTTGTACTAACCACCAATCTTCTACGACAACCAATGTCAGGAAGCAAGAACTGAACATGACCTCATGAGAATCCCAATGAATCTTCCCATAGCAGCCAATCTAATACTACCCACACATCTGATACTAAATTTCCACAATGAGAAAATACCCTAAACCCATTACCCACATAACCCTCCATTAAAACCTTTAACTGAAATTCTAAGAGCCATTTAATCTCTGAAATTGAAACCCAAAGTATACCATATACCCTTTTCAAATTCGACCTAATACCAGATATGATGTAGTATTGTAGTAGCATTAGACTGGTTGGACCAGCATAACGGCTTTGGAAACCCAAACCTAGATGGAATTGGCCCAACCCAGGTTTTTGGTCTAATGATGGCCGGTGGTAGTTTAGTTGGTCTTAATGTCTTTTGTTTCATCATGTTTTGCTTTAAATGGATTACATAGGAATAAGAGATAGAGAAATAGAGTTTGGCCATTTAAAATGCAAAATAGTATCAATAGTTTCAGTCATAGAGTCTGATAGGAGTCTTTGTTTTTTTCCCTTTATTTATTTGCATGTGCCCAACAAAAGACAGATTTGAAAATAGATAAGTTAATTGGGTTGCCCAATGTGAGTGAGTAGTGACATGTTACTTGATTCCCTCTCCTCTACAATTCTAAGATTCCATCTCAGATTTCTCCCCATTCTATAACCGGCCCTCAACCAATTTGATGTCAGAGCCGAAAGACCCATTTCCTCCCCATCGATTCAGTCTTTCACCCTTTCTGGAAGCTTTTCTTCTTTCTTTTCCTTTCTTTCCACATCTCTTGTATCCTCCTCCTCCATCATACACAGTTTCAGACCTTTCCCCTGTTTCTGGCAGTATAATTGGATTGAAAGTTGATCGAAACTCGAAAGAACTCCTTAAATACTCAACCTTTGAATCTAAGATTTAGGTGGTTGAAACCTTACCTTATTGCAATCTAAAGCTTAAGACTTAAGAGTCTTGCTGCGAATCAACCCCACCTCTGTGGGATACAAACCAGCAACTTCAGCTGGTTACTGAGCTATTGCTAGGAGCAATTTCACGTACTTTTCTTTGGTGATTCAAGTGCTACCTTGACTGGGTTCACAGTTTGGAGATACTTTTCAAATGTACTGGTTGTCAAAAATGCCAGAAAAGATTCTATTTGCAGAGGCTAAGCTGAAGGGCATGGCTTGAGTTTGGTGGATCAAGCACCAGCAACAAAATCGGACTCAACTCTTGAGGCATCAGGTTAGTCACTATTTGGCTGAGATGAGTGAATTCATGAACATACCCTACTTACCGACCACAAACAGTGCATGCATCTCAAATTTGCACAACAGTAGACACAGGATAGCATGACGGTTGAGAAGTACGACATTAAATTTTACTATTTACCAGCTTGGTCTGATTTTGAGCGGGATGAGGAGGTATTAGTGGCACAATTCCGTAATGGATTGCATCCTCATGTCAGTGCAGCATAGCATCCAATCAACTACCTATGATGGAGGACATGGTAAAAGTGGCATATTAGGTTGAAGAAAGTCTGAAGAGTGAAGAGGCTTTTCTAGATACTTTTCATATGGGTGATAGTTCCAGTCAGGATTAGTTTTCTCCCCAGGAAAAGTCATTCAGCAAACCAATCGATGTAGGTCAAGCCTATCGATTGGGGTCTAAAAGTTCCTTATTTGTCGGAGATTTGGGTAGATATCCAATTAGCACAAGGAGTTATCGATTCTGCCCGGTTAAAGATATCACCAGCTGGTTTGTAAGAGTATTTCCAGAATTATTTGGAGTTATCGTCCAGCTCTAAGGGAGAAGATTTCTCCAGAATTTCAAGTGGGCCCCATGGCCAAATCGTGGAGTTTGGCAGCTTTTGACAGTGCTACTTTTTATGGAAAGTATTGGACATCAAGTTGCTGATTTGAAGGAAGATGTTTAGAAGATCCCCAAGCCAGCTCGCATCAAGGAGATAAATCAGGGAACAAAATAAGGAGTTATTTTAGGAATATTTTCTTCATAAAAGGAAGTATCGACCCAGATTTGGTTGGCCCAAGACAGCTTGTGTGGAGAACTTTGAGTCCAAGACAGTTGCTGCCAGTGGAGTTTTAGAAGCTTATTATTTTAGTTATCTTCACTTTCCATGTAATAGTTAATTAGTTACTCTCAAATTTAAAATTAGGATTTTTATTGGGATTTGGTTTGAGATATTTCTAGAAAAACCTGGGATGTAATCTATTGCATCTATAAATAAAGGAATAGATTGATAACCAGCCAAGTCGATTTTCAGTTTCAAAAGAAAAAAAAAGAACAGCTTTACGCTATAGCTTTGAGAGCTGTGAGATGCAGTAACAGTGAGAGGCCCAGGACTAAGATAGTCCCCTATCCCCCCCCCCTCCCTAACCCTTATTTCCCTTCTTCTCTTTCCCTCCTCTATTTTTCTGTTTATTTTTTCTTAATTGTTCTCGATTCTGAAATTTATTGACTGTACTAAAGATCCTACCTGGGATTGAATCACCTGTTACATCACCACATGCTAGTGGTTCATCTATGTCATATTCACAACCTAACCGACCATATTCTACACATCAGAGTGGTTCTAACAAATTCCTATGATGCCAAAGGTTGTCAACCAACGTTTTGCGTGCAAAGGGTACAAACATATTAGTGCACAATGTCCCAAACGTTTGATAGCTTATACTGATAAAGATTATTTTATACTTTGTCCAAGAACAACAACTAAATTTTGATACAGCTAATTTGGAGGTAGAGCATAGGCCGAGTGAAGTCAATGGCAATTGCAGTGATGATGAGAGACACCTTTGTCATGTTCTTCATCTTGTTTTGACCACTGACAAGGTAAGTGACAACGAAGATGAGTGCCACAATAGTATCTTCTAGACCTACCTGAAGTACAATGACCAATTATGCATCATGGTGATCAATGGAGGTAATTGCATTAATGTCGTCACTGAATACGTCGTTCGTAAGTTGGGATTGCAGACAGAGCCACATTCAAAACCCTACAAGGTTGCACGGGTGAACAACACTAATCTCAAGATTACTGATAGGTTTTTGCTCACATACTCTGTTGGTCAATTCATGGTGGATACGGTACAATGTGACGCATCATTCTTTTCGGTTGACTGTGGTTGTTTGATAAGACAACTTGGTGGGTATGCAAAAATCTAATCTTTCAAACACGGGAACAAAGAAATTAAGTTTCTTCTCGCTAAAGATCTCCCTGACGTTAAGCTCAAGAAGGTAACAGAATCATCCTCCTACAGTGTGTTAACACGGATGGCCTCCTTGGTCCTTATCTAAACTCAACTCCGTTGAGTTCTTTTCAAAGGAGGAGAATTGATGCAGTGGCATTCGGCCTGATTGGACCAGCATGACCAGCTCTGGAAACCCAAACCAAAACCCAGACAAAACCGGCCCAACCTAGGTTTTGGTCTAATAAGTGCTGGTAGTAGTTGTTTTATCATGTTTTTTTTTTTTTTTCATGGGTTACGTAGGAATAGGAGATAGAGAGATAGAGAGAGAGTGTTTGGGTGCAAGCTAGTCTCATTAGTTGCTGTTTGAGTCTGATTAGGAGCTTTTGTTTTGTCCCTTTATATAATTGCATGTACCAACAAAAGACCGATTTGAAAATATAGGTTGATTGGGTTGCTTAACATGAGTGTGTGGTTACATCATTCCCTCTATCCTTTATAACCCTGAGATTCTGTCTCAGATTTCTCCCTGTTTTCTAAGCAACCCTTTACCCTTTACCCTTTACCAAGATATCATCCTAAACCTGAATCAAAACACTACTAAGTCCACAAACCTTTAGCAAACACAAAACCCAATCCGTAGTAGGAGTAACCCTAAGACCTTCCACATATCCCTCCCACCCACCCCTGATGTAGATAGGGCTGTCAAAGGACTCATAGGCCTTGGAAGACCCTCATGCTGGTCCCATTCGAAGGAGGAGAACAGCCATCCAGCCAGACCAGCCACTCCTTAGGCTGCTTGAACCAGTCCAGCTGGCTCCGGATTTTGTCTAGATTCTCATACTGGCCTATCTATTAGGGCCATCAAATCAGCAGCCCTATGGCTATTTACTTCAGTTTTTTAGTTCCAGCTTGGAGCCTTCCAGAAGCTTTCCTTGCTGCCCATCAATCCAGCCAGCTGAAGTAGCCAAAGTTTCCAATCCCTTAACCTGCGGGCTGTCATATTGCTGTCTTCTTTTATCTTGGGTGTTGACCAGTCAAAGGACAAGTTAGCGTGTGGGGTTAGCCTTCTAGAAGGTCCCTATATTGGTCTCTTATGTTTTCTTAGAGTACAAGTTAGTAATTAGTTGCCTAAGCTAGTTAGTTTCTATTTTATGTTAGTTTCTTTCTTTAGATACCTTCTATTTTGTAATATAAACTTACTCCTATACATATGGAGCTTATGTAATCAATTGAGAAGGTAATAAAATGATTTAGATACAGCTTACATTGTTTTGTTGTGGGATGCAGTTGGGTAATAGGCCCTAGGTGAGATGCCTAAAGTTGAAGGGTGAGATGCCCATAACCTAACCTTCTTCTTCCCCCTTCTCAACCCCTCCATCAATTCCTTTTTCTGTTTTCTTATCTTCTCTTTGTTCTATCGTTGAGAGAGAGTGATTTGAAAATTGATGGAGTATAGTTGAAGACCAGAAGCAGATCTATCAAGCCAGCCTGAAGATCAGCCAAGTACAGGGATCGAAACTCATCTTCTGCCAGGATTTCCTCACCTGTAATCCAAACCCGAAACCCTTTTACAGGTTTATAGAGCACCCAAGGGGGCTCCTTCGACTAGAGTTTGGTGTCCAGCTGAAACTCCTATCAACTGTTCTTGAAGGTCTACATTAGTTTCCTAATTAGGTACCAAACTTCATATCTCCATATCTACCCATCCAATCAGGCCCAACTTTTAAGGCAAGTTCAGCACCACAAGAGAAGCATCTGATCAAACTTTGAGCTCCATCAGAGACTCCACAGCCAACAGCAGACTTCCTCCTATTTCAGCCAGATTCGAGCTTTGGTTCTAAATCTGATTTCAGATTTGAATTTGTGCAATCCTAATCAGGGTTGGGAGTTCCTACCAAGCCTTACATCAACCCCACCCCCTCCACACACCCCCCCCCCCAAAAAAAAGGGGGAAGAAAACGAGGACTACAGGGGCCATCCCCACCTAATCCAATTGATCAGATGGAAACCATTCTTCTTTGGTGGGACCTAACTTGTCATTCATCATCCGAGTTTCTATCTATGCATTCATTTTAGATTATGTCCTAGTTTTGCCATTCATCTCTGCTAATGGAAAGAGAAGATAGTATTGAAAAGGGGGATGAAGATCCTATGACATCAACCATAAGAGATATGCAACATTTGAATTCATGCCAACAAAATGTCGATGCCCTCAACCACAAGAAGCCCACAAGCTCATCCAACTCACACCAGCAAAATATCAATGCCCTCAAGCACAAGAAGTTCACAAATTAATAACTTTCAGCTATATACCTGTAAGGAATGTGCTGGTGGGTTGACGTATCTCTATACTTTTTAGCCAGACCAAAGTCAATGACATATACCTATATTCAATTAAAACAGAAGACAGTACATCAAAACAGACGTCCAGATCAAAATTTTTGAAAGGTGTACGAGCTAAGAATAGAAACAAAACCTGATTTGCACGTCTCCCCAAGCCCATCAGGAAATTGTCTGGCTTGATATCACGATGTAGAAATGACTTTGCATGAACAAATTCAACTCGATTTATCTGAGAAGAGTATTAAGATTGCCACAAGCTGATGAAACTGAAAAGGTAAATAAAATGCTAAAGACTAAGAATGCAATACATGGAACCTACCATCTGATCTGCAAGCATAAGAACAGATTTCAAGGATAGTTTCCTAGTACAGAAGTTGAATAGATCTTCAAGACTAGGTCCAAGTAAATCCATCACAAGAACATTATAATCTCCTTCAACACCAAACCATCTCACATTTGGAATTCCAGCTGCCAATGTAGAATAGTTGCAAAGGGTTAAATGAATGAAGAAGATAAATCAGAAAAAAGTAAATAAAAAACAACAAATAATAAAAGTTCATTACTTCCTCCTTGGAGGATTCTGTACAGCTTTGATTCATATAGCAGCTGGGGATGCTTTGTTTTGACATTTTCCTGGGGAGCAGAAACCGCATTAGCACTTCATTTCAGGTAATACATATATGATATATCACAATCAATAAATTTAATGTAAGGAAGTGGTGATCTCTACCAACAAAAAAAGACATCCAATGAGGATAATGGAAAAAAGAAACAAATAAATATGTCAACACCATAAAGACAACCCCTTGGTAATTACAATGTAACTTTGCAAGCAAGTCTGTCAATTAGTAAACACTGATTGTAAGGTCTCAAGATTCTGGAGTAATTCTCTTTGAGGGTGTTGGTCAGGAATACTGGAGAGTACAACTGGCTTCAATTCAAGATACCCCAAATCTTAAAATCTCAATATATATATATATATATATATATTCAAAGGGCAGGGAAAGGATTTTTACCCAAATAAAACAACCATGTATAAGAAAACTGGACATGGCTTCTGATTGGGTACATAAAGCATGTTTAGGTAAGCTTCTAGAAGCCAGCTTCTTGGCTTATGCAGGTTAAAGTACGGGCCCACCAAAATCATTTCTTTTGAAATCTTTCACTACAGAAGCCTGAGAAGCTTCTGGGCTTCTTGCGCTGCAGGCAGTACAGATTCCAAACAAAATAATTCATTAGTTTTGCCTTTTTAAACCCCATAAGCTGGCTTTTGGGCTTCTAGAAGCAGAAGCCCCAGAAGCATAACTAAACATGCACATAGTGGGGAATGAGGGTGCCTATTTCAAAAGTCCCCACGCTCATGAACAAAGTTTCCCATGTCAAAACATTCCCAATAGGCCAAGATAATATTAGTTGATCAACGGTCAAATTATAGACAAGTTAAGAGCTTATAAATGCAATTGCTATTTTCAAACAATATTACTACTTACAGTTCTTTATGTACTAGAGTTTTCCTCATGTATGGGTAGAAAGTTCAACAGACTTCTCAATTTAAGTAGGGCTCTAAATCTTTAATATCAATAGCACCTTCCTTTCTCAGTATCCAGCTTTGGACATTTTTGTTCTGATATGCAACCTATATGTTTGAAGGTTTACCCAAAAAAAAAAAAAGTACAATGAAACCCTACTATTGCTTTTTGTCTTTTCTTGTTTTCTCTTACGTTTTCCTCTCTTAAAGGCTAGAATTAGCATGGTCCTTTATAGATATCTAAACCATGGCATTACTTTTGCATTCCAATCCAGTGAAGCAAATGCATAGAGGAACTTCCAAGTGTTTTTCCTATTTCTCACTTTATGCCCAAAATATGATTCGTAGAATTTGATGGGATTCCAATTTCATAACTTAGCAAGCAAGTGGATTTGGAATTGCATTCTCTTGATCCCAATCCCAAAGTTCAATTTCTAGACCCAAAAATTAACTTTGCAGTAATAACTGCCTAGTTGTAATCAGTGACTTCATAGACATTTGAGACACATTGCAATGTAAATAAATGTCTAAGACCAACTGACGTAGACAGACAAAACCCTGAAGTCATTGTAGAATACAATCATCATGCATCTAGTTTATATACCCCACAGGAGGCTCCCGCTACAGGCAAATGTATGCAACCTTACCCCCTGCTTTGCAGGAAAGGCTGTAATGTAGGAATGGATTTGACAACCAAACCAGCCCCAAACTACAGGAACTTTTAAACTAAGAACAACCAAAACCAATAGCAAACTTATAGCAGAAAATCAGACTTCAGCCACAAACCAGAATTGATAAACAATCTCAATGAACAGTAACCAGAAGCGAAATAAATCAGCAGCAGTCTTAGGATTAAACCAGAAATTTTAATAACAATATAACCCCTCCAGCAGGTTCAGCTCACAGATGCTAATAGTCCAGAATGTCACAGTAACACAGAACAGAAAACAGAATCTAAATCTGTGCAGATTTGACAATCAGCCAGAATTGCTTGACAGTTCACTTCAGCAGATCTAGTGGTCTGATTGACCCCAAAATTGGATCGATCCTCCCTCTGGGTAGGATTATCCTTCAATCAGAATATGGAGGCCATCGAATGGCTGGTTCTCCAAAAACAGCTAGGCCGATAAGAAGGAAAACAGAGAAAACCAACCCAGAAATCTGCAGAGAAGTTTGATCACTTACCTGAACTGCTGGAGAAGAGAATCCAATAAGAAAACCAGATAAGAAAAGACCCACCCGGACTTCTCGCCGCAGAGTGTCGATCGGATCACACACCAATCCCTAACCCTTGATCAGACACAAAGGTATAGCCATGGAGTAAACCCAGCAGCAGCAGCATGAAGCTTCTCTTTTTTTTTTAATTGTAAATATCGTCTCCCTATGATGAGAGCTCTCCTTTATTTATAATCATGATGGGGAGGGTTTACAAGTAATAGTAACTCTGAGTTACTAAATTTGAGTTACTAAAAATTGATTACAAGAAGTTACTAAAAACTGAAAATTAGAATCTAATGAAAATATAAACTAGTCTAGGCAGAAATTAGAAACTAACAATGACTTGAAATTAGAAACTAATTTAGGTACTGAAATTAGAAACTAATTTAGGTACTGAAATTAGAAACTAAATAACCCCATCTAAAAAGGAAACTAAAGAAAAGGAAACAAATCACTAAATCCCGTATGCAACCTTAGAACCCCTAGTTTAGACCCATAAAAGTAGCCCAATACACTCCAAACCACATGGACTGAAGGCCCAACACGTATACAACCCAACCCTAAGCTTATTCCTAATAAAACAAGCCTAGTTTGGTGAAGAATCTGCATCAGGCTGCTTCCAAGATTCGAACATGTTACCAACATGTTGCAATAGTGCAACTTAACCGTAGTGCCACAGGCTCGCCCACTATGGTTTCAGCTCATTATACCCTCCAAAAGTAGGCAGAAATTGAACAAGAATCCAGGATATCGCATGAGATATTAGACGTCAAAAAGTCATTGTTTAAATATTTAAGTATAAGACCATGCATCATGGGCCCTGTAGAAGCACAGGCTGCAGAAATTTCCTCCAGACAACTAAGAACCGTTCATATAATGCCTTCTGAAAGCCAAGGGAAGCTCTTAGTGCACCTTCAGCAAGTTCATATTGCAAACAAAATCATAACAAGGTACATCAACTAAGGCAGGGATTTAGTTCTCCATTTCATTTGTACAAAACCTAGCCGCCATTTTCCAGATAGCAGCTGAAAATTGACTATCTTCTTCCAGGATAATCTT
Organism: Macadamia integrifolia; assembly: GCF_013358625.1. Classification (NCBI taxonomy): domain Eukaryota; kingdom Viridiplantae; phylum Streptophyta; class Magnoliopsida; order Proteales; family Proteaceae; genus Macadamia; species Macadamia integrifolia. The sequence continues at coordinate 8,906,161 of NC_056570.1, forward strand.
ATCAAGTTCATTTTCCAGTATACATTGCATTCCTTGAGTAGCATGTTGTACAGGTATATCTAGTACACATTATCTCAAAGAAACTTGTAGTCCCACACCAAAATGAACACCTTTCGGACCTAATTACTTTAGCAAAGAATGTAATCGTTGAATAATAACCTTCTGACGCACAAGCTTAAAGACACAAGGACAAGAAAAGGAGAACCGCCGGAAGGAAGGAAAACGAAAGGGAGAGAGTAAATAATGAAAGACCCAGTCGGTGAAGGAAAATTTTCCTTTTTTGGTAAATTGAACTGGAACGAAAATTACTCACAAGCTTAATGGCGACCTCTTCATTTGTCTGAATATTGGTACCTGACAAAGAAAAAAAAATCCACGTCTATCAATCACATCCCAAAATCACAAAATGACGCAAAGATAATAAGAAGCAGAAGAATCAACAAACCAAGATAGATCTCTCCAAATGACCCGCTACCGATCTTACGACCTAACCGAAACTTGTTCCCAACGCGAGGCTCCATGAATAAAAATTGAATAAATCAGCAGAACCCGAGCTTCCAGATGAAATAATACGAGAACGATGAAGCCACCTAAAATGTCCCAGAAATTCACTTCACCCCCTCCAATTCTCCAAATTCAACAACAGTAAAACGCCGAAACCAGGAGTCCAATTGATGTCCATCGCAACCGAAGCCAGCAACGATTGAATGGTGAAATCAACGGGGAACAGAAACGGATTGGAAGATCGAGGGAAAAAAGTGAAAGATGGAAACCTATATATTCCTCTTTTTACTTTTACTTCGCCTTTGAAGATACAGGTAAGAGAACGAAGAGCGATTGAACAGAGAGAGAGAGAGAGGAACGGGAGATCTAGGGTTTTCAAAATCAAAATATAATTGATAAATTGATTGCAGGTCGAAGGGGAGGAGAAGAGAAAGAAAGGAGAACAAGCAGAGGCGTCATGATATCAACTCCTCCGTCACGCTTCGATTGGATCGAAGCGGGACTTTGAAGAACGGACCCAACATAGGGTTTCCCTCACCCCCCCGTCTCCCCACCCTTCTCTTTTCAGTCCTTTTTCTTTTTTATTAATATTTTTACGTAAAAGAAAAGAAAAATTCTCTCTCTCTCTACAAAATCGAATCCGCGATCCCACGCTCTTTAGCGCTCCCGCGCCTGCACAGTCCCCTACGGTTCGTCAACAATAGACGTATTTTAACATACTGGGCCCCTTCCAATAGGAGCATTTTAATATACTGGGCCCCTCTGTTAAAGCCCACTAGTAGAAGCCCATTAGGTGATGCTCAACTTCGAATGTCCTCAATAAGAGAGGTCCCATCTATGACCCCGTCGAGGTTTTAAAAAGGGTAGAAACAACTTTTTATGTTTTTTAAAATAAAAAAGGATTTTTAGGTATTTAATAAACTTCTTGAATCATTTTTTACCAAGCTCAAAGATGGATCAGAGTGAAAGGGGAAGAAGGAAGGTGGCCTTCGGTGGTGGATGACGGATGTCCTTTCCGTTGTTAAAGAAGATGGCCTGCAGTGGTTTTTCTTTCACTGCTTTTGGGAACATTAGAATTTTTATCGGGCTTTTTATAATGATTGTCGTCCAAAGTCGTTTCTAGAAACGATGAAACATGTATGACTTGTTACGTCACTTGCATTTCTATGATCAGAAATTGATATAAATTTTGATTTATATTTCTAAAAACAAGAGAAATTGGACGACTTTATCAAACGCTATTTATGCCGTTTCTCCGTTTCTGGGAACAAGAAAACATAGAAACAATAGAAACAGAACATTGTCAAACGATACCTAAATATCGGTATTGTATCGACATATCAGCCGATAAACATTGAGTATCCCCGATATCCTATATGGATATAGATCAAAAATATCATTTGGGCTGATAAAATCAATATTAGGAGTGACCAATATGGCCACGAATACCGATACCTATAGGAAATTTCAGGTTGATTACAACTTTTTTAATAAGTTAAAAGATGATTTCACTTCTATTACTTCCTTTTTATTTGCAACGAAACTGAACCAATGGTTTCGCACTTGTTCTTTTTCGAGTAATACTGTAAAACCCATCTTTCAGTCATGGGCCGTAAATTTCAATGGGGCCCATACTCTGTAGTCTGTAGTCCTGTAACCATCTGATGACTTTGATTTCATACTTATCATTATTAAAAATAACTAAACTTAAGGAAGAACAACCTTATAATCTACTAATATTGATTGCTTTTATTGATTTTTTTATTATTTTATTATTTTAGAGAGAGAGAGAGAGAGAGAGAGAGAGAGAGAGGGAGAGAAGAGATTCTCATTTAGATAACATTCAACTGAGAATATTATATAATTTTTTTTTTTTGGGTACACTATTATATAATATTGTAAGGGATAAGAATACTGCCATGGGCACGCATTGAGATATAGTTTCCACAACACATAGGACCAGAGTTTTAATAAAATAAGGTGGGCACGCCTGCTTCTATGCAATCAGAAGAAAACAAGTGGAAAATCAAAGACCAACTCCCACCAACCTGGTCGTGTTAGTTTTGGACTTTTTATACTCCTTCGGCATTGATAAGTGAATTGAGTTCCACACCAAACCCCCTCCCCCACCACCCACCCCCCCACCCCAACCAATCTCACAATTTTTTTTTTTCTATTTTAAGTAAACAATTTTTTTTTTCCCTTACATTTTGTTTGGGGGTTGGAAGAAAGTTCAACTTAAGTCAATAACTAGGCAATTGATGAACTATGGTGTGCAAAGCAAGTCTCAAGTTCGAACATCTTGGTTGTTACCTACTTTCCTTCCCTACTTATCTAAAAAAAAAAAAAAAAAAGTTCAATTTAAGTCATTGCATTTCATCCACCTATTTAGGTTACCAGAAATAGACATGTTTTTAATCAGACATTTATCGATTATTATCAACCTTTAAATAGGCTAATTCACTACTAGGGCCATAAACAGTCCTTACTTTTGTTATAATTAGGCTATAAATGGTCAATTATCAGTCAATCACAATATTCAATCAATCCCGATCAAGCAACCGCTGGATTGCTACCTTGCACCGGTAATGATTGATTACTAATCTATCGAGGCTTGAGCTTCTTGACACATTTAGTCATCGGTCGGGCCGATCTCAATCTTCAATCAATTGGTTATGATCAGGCTTACCAATGTGAGCCAACTTTTGATGCCTCAAGTTTCCCACACCTAGGGTGAAGAGAAAGAATCTCTTCATCCATTTGATTTTATGCTCTCTTCATCCAATTTGATTTTATGCTATAATTGGACTATAGTGAATGTAAACATTACCCCCCCCCCTCTTATTTACAAGGTTTGGAATCATTTGCTCTATTCAATGGGAATGTCAGTTCACGTGATTTAAGAGATACATTCTTTACCATATGTAAAAGGAAACTTGGTGCCTTTACTATTTTATATGAAATGGAAAAACATTTTATACATGGCTGTACACGTACACTCGTGTGTTAATCGTTGGATTGGAAGAGAGAGGGATGTGTCATCACTCATTACACCCTCCACCCTCCACCCTCACCTCCATTTTCATCCAACGGTTGAAAGGCACTACTATGCATAAAAACTAGGTTCATATGAAATTTCTTGGACATGTTTTGGTAAAGCTTGGCCCATCTCAATCTAAATTCCAAATATAAACTCATAATGATTAATATGTATCAACGATCTGGAATCACGTAAACATGAACTAGGCCCAGTTTTACCAAAAAATTAAAAAAAAAAAAAAAATTGCCAAATTATAAATTACTTGTCATCATAATATTCTCTCAGGAGAGATCACTCCAATGGCAATCTAGAGTATGTTATCATCCACATGAGGTCTACATGGTTAGAACATGAAAGAGATTCAATGTGGATCCCACATCTTATTATGTGAATCTGTACTCCGATGTCATGTGCTTCTTTCCACTTAATTTACTTGAACTAAATTAGAGTATACCAAAAAAATAGATTATTTTTAAACCAATAGTGTATGAATTGAGGTGAATGAACATTTAATGCATTGATCACCTAGAGGCAAACGAGCCCTTAACTTGTATGCCGATGGGGCAGGCAATAAGCTCAGATTTCATAAGGCATAATCCATGAATTGTGTGATACAAAGCCTATGCTTGAAATGTCAAGAAAAATGAAGAATGAGTGGTCTCCATGAAATAGTTGTCTGGGCATGTGATTCCAGTACAAATTTGATCATCGAGAGGTGTTATTTGTCTTTTGAGAGAGGGTTGAACATGTCACTGGGTTCGGGTCTTCAGGATGTAGCTTTCGATAAATTAATGGCATGTATCAATCATAGGGCTGAACACAAAAAGAGAAAAAGGGTTTTTCTTAAAGGGAGAGGAGAGAGGATGATACATGCATTTCGCAGTATGCCCTGCCTTTTTTTTTTGTCCTTTTTTATTCTAAAAGATCTCCTCGCGTTTGTACTGGGATGGGCAAGACTTTTAACCATGCCCAGTCTATGCTTCTAAAAGCACATTACCCTAATCTTAGCACAATTTTGGTTCAATTCTCATGTTTAATCAAGGACACTTGAGAACCAAATGGGACTGCATTGAACGCTCTGAACCATCTAGAACCATTCGACCTAGATATTCTGAACCATCCGGGTTTGATTCCATTGACTTGATTTGGAGAAAGGAAATCTAATTTTGAGTTATTGCTAAGGTAGCGCTCAATTAATCCTTTGATTGATGGTTAAAAATATTTTTTAGATCTAAAGCTATGGTAGTTTCAAAATTTAGAAACTCTCAACACTTTTAAAATAATAAAATTTAGGGAAAGGGCTGGACACACCGTGTGCCTATCCAGCCATGTGTTTGCGTCTCTACCCCTCCTCTTGTTCTTGGATGTTCCCCCCCTCCCACTATGTCCCCTCTCCCACTATGTATGCCATCCACTAGTTTACCTGGTAGACCCAGTCATGTGTTTGTGTTTTTACTCTTCCCCTATTGTAGGATGTTCCCCCCTCTCCCACTATCTACCGCCCACTAGTTTACCTGGAGTGGACCCGCATGCTCAATCCTCTCCCTTTAATATAATGTGAAATAATTAATAAGCAGATCTCAAAGTTATATGCTTCACATGTTAGCAGTCTTTAATGAAGACGATATATTCATAAATTAGTTATTTAACGTTGCAATGGTTGAACCAGGTCAAATTGACCAGAAGTAATTTTGGTTTAATCCTTGGGGGCTGGATTTTAAAACACTGAAGAAAATTACTATTTGGTCACTGTTGACCATTTGACAAAGGCAAAGGTCGACTTCAATGCCCAACAACAATAAGGTTTCGACTTTTGAGTCTGTTTGATTGGCAGGAAAAGAAAAGAAAAATTTTGACCCAAAAAATAGAGAGAAGAATAAATAAACTCATCATAGCTATCTAAAAAGAATGCCAGGAGTCCGGTTTTAAGAACTTGCTGGTCAGTAAGATCATGGTCTGACCATCGAACCAAAAACTCTATAAAATACTGTTGCCACCTTTTTTTTTATACTCATTTCTGATAAACAAATAACTGCTCGGAGTCTCTGTTCTGAACTTTTTTTGGGGTTGGGGTTGGGGTTGGGGTTTGGGGGGGGGGGGGGGGGGGGGGGAATCTGTTCTGAGCTATAAATTACCACAAAAACTGTTGGGATGTCTATGCAAATCAGTCCTGCTTTGAGTAAATGATGCTCTAAAGGTGTACCCAGTACACAAGACTCCCACCACTGTGGGTCTGGTGAAGATCATAAAGTATAGTGCCTTACCCCCCCCCCCTTTGTGGAGAGGCTGTTTCCCAACTCAAACCCACAACTACTAGGTTGCAATGGAACAACCTCACATTTGCTCTAATCATTATGAGATGATTCAAATAGAAAGGGTAAGGGAAAAAAGGCAAGGAACCAGAAACTACTGTATATATCAACTATTTCCATAAAAGCTACTACTCATCAAGCTTTATAGATATATTGTACAGACAACTTCAATGCTCTGCTATAATGGGACCTGAGCCAACACTCTCTGTACCCGGATGGAAAAATAATACCAAAAGATGAATGGGAGGATCAAAATGGGGGAAGGAGGAGAATAAAACAAGATTGAGCCATGAAACCCTAACCCAAAAAAAAAAAAGTTGAAAATAAAGATCTGCCAATTCTTATGAAGCTGGGATTACATTCTGCACACCTAAAGATGAATACTTCTTATGCAACTTGCCTTTCAAATGCCTGATCTTAGCGTCCACCCTCGCTGAGAACCCAATCTTGGTCTCCTGCCTTGCTTTGGATCGTTCCCTCGTCCACATGTGTTTATCCTCCACATCTTTCTTGTAATACTTGATCTCTTGGATGACATGATGGTCCATGGGGTTGAAGGATCTTTGGAATGATATGTGCGCCAGGTAGGGGAGATTACAAGCAATTGTAACCAAGAGGGTGACAGACCAATAAATGGGCGCAGGGGCAAGAGCTTCCACGAGAATTTGGAACGCATTACCAGATAAGATTGGAGACAGCATGCCGTAGAGTACAAGAAAAATGTACCACGTGCCGATGCTGCCCCAGACGAAGAGGTGTTGAATCCATGTAAAGTGACTCATTGTGAGTGCAATCTGGCAGTTTACAGCCCAAATGATGCAAGTGAACATTGTGGCTCCTACGGAAGCCATGTCAGAAGTCTGGCCTCCAGCACGGAATGCCTGGTCATAGAATATGTTTATATTGAGGAAGAAGATGATTAGAGATGAATAGAGACCGTTTGCCATCCACCCAAATATCCTATACCAGTCAAAGAACAGATTTCTAGGTCCTTGTTGGTATAGAGCTGGGAACTGCAAAAAAGGGAGTGCATCAATAGGTATTAACAGAAACTAGCTCAAGGTCGATGAACCAAAAATTGAAGGAACTCCTACAAGGTACAAACCTGTAAGCAAACTTCAGAAGAAACATCTTGCTCAAAAACTCCTAGTGAAATAACAGGCAATGACGTAAGGATGACATTGAACAGTAGCATATACCAGTCATCGTAGACTGATTGCCCAGAAAAGCCAGTGTATGCCTCAAAGTAGAAGAGGGTGAGGCCAAAGGCTATATTCTTGTAAAAGAAATAGCAAATCTGAACACAACATAGTCCAAATGAATTAGCAAAAACTAGCGCACTTGCATAAATATTTCAACTGAAAAGAAACAGTAGAAGGAAAAGCTGGCAGCTCCACCCTTACCATCTGAGCAATCCTCTTATAGCACCAGTGCCCATGGACAACTAAAAGCCGCTCCAAAAACCTGAACTGCGCAATGGCAAAGTCACTAGCCATTACAGCCTGCAAAAAGCTGGAAACTTGTCACTTGACCAGTACCATCAGAAGCAATGAATGAATTTGAAAAGCAAGATCATGATTCCCAGTCACCTTCTCGCTGAAGCCTTGACAACCACAAACCATTAAAAAAAAATTGAGTAGGTAATTGGAGGTGGTCCAAAAAGCTATTTAAAAAAAAAAAAAAAGTCTTCCATGTTTTAATTAAAGACGCATGTCAAGCACAACAGAGTACGAAGATGAACTCGCCATTTTTATTTTATGACAACAGCCTCTTAGATATATTACCAACCTGCATCCCTTCGACCCCACTGATACCTACGCCAATGTCTGCCTCTTGAATCATACCAACATCGTTAGCACCATCACCAATTGCTAAAGTTGTTTTTCCAGTTCCTTCTTTTACTAACCTTGTAACCTAACCAAATCAAATGAATCAGACTGAGATCTTCATTTAAAGGATTATTCTCCATCTACATTTTAGTTTGAACCTCTATTATCTAATCGAAAACAGAAGTTGAACATACCAGTGCCTTCTGCCTTGGTGAGACCCGGCAGCATATGACAGATGCACAGTCAACAGCTAAACTCAGAAATTGATGCTTCATATCGTCCTCTAAAGCATAGACTAGAGTTTTCCCATCAATAACTAAAGCAAAGGCAGCATGAGGGTCCTTTTCCAGCTTAATCATTTGTGAAGCATTAGTGATTTGCATCAAAACGTTTTCTTTCACAGCCTGCTCAGGAACCAAAGACAAGAAAAAAGCCTAACATGAAATCAATTACCAGTGAATTTTGACTTCAAAATGCAGAACAATGCTAAGACATCAAAATAATTAGTACCTTCTTAGCATCTTGGGCTAACAAATCTGTGTTCATTGTTGTTATGCAGATCCGCTTCATGCCCTGACGGAGTAGACTGCATGCATATCTGCAACAAATAAGCCCCAATATCATTTCAGTATATCCAACGCCACCTCTCATGATGTGTATGGCAATCCAAATGGCTGTAGTTTTCCAATAATTATTGCAGATTAAGAAGAATATTTTTGCAGTGTAAAGGTGCAAACCCTATGTTGATCGCAGTTTCCATCTTATCGCCTGTCAGAACCCAGATCTTAAGACCAGCTTGTGCTAGTTTATCTATGCACTGAGGCACCTATTGACAAGAGTTAAAGAAGAAAAGATCAAAAGAACTGAAAGAATCAGAAGTTAATTATGGATCTAAAACAACAGCCAATCTTACCCCTTTCTGTAGTTTGTCCTCTACAGCTGTAGCACCAACGAGAATCAGATCCTTCTCCATCATATCTGAAACCCGTTCAAGCATGGCCTCTCTGTCAGGACCTATAGTAGTCTTTGCTCGGAGAAATTCACTGTTCCAAGCAGTATACTCAGGCTCTTCAAGTTTTCTGTATGCAAGTGCCAATGTCCGCAGCCCTGATTCTCCATATTCATTCAAATGCCTACTTGTATACTCTTCAAACACTCTTCCATTTTTGGCTAGGCGATCAAAAATTATGCTGAATAATTCAAGTAAGCATGCAATCAGCACTTGAAATACGACACATTCATGTGGTTTTAAGACGAGCAAAATTTAAGAGAAAGCTTAATCTACTAGATTGCTACTGTTTCTTTTGAAGAAAAGAAGAACCAGAGGTGTATTCAATCAGACCTGTCTGCACCTTTGCACAGAAGAAGGATCTGCCCATCCTCATCCTGGACAATTACAGTCATTCGCTTTCGTTTGCTATTGAATTCCAGTAGATTTAGGACTTTGTACTCCCTGAAAATGTTCCAATAGATATATAACAAGATGCCAAGAACATATAACCCCAAAAAGCACCCAACTAATGTAAGTAAAGCTGTTGATGGCCTAACCTCTCAATGGGGCGCCCAGAAGGATATCTTTCTCGGATGAAAACACTCGTTTGAGTCCGCTTGCAGAACTCAAATCCAAACTCCCTAGCCGCAAGAAGAAATGCTCCTTCATCTGGTGATTCTGCTTCATAATTGAAACTGCCAGTTTCCTCATTAGGCTCAGGAATTGCAGTATGACAAATAGCCAATATTCGAAAGAACAACAAAATGACATCTGCATTGGGTTCTTTCAACCAATTTCCATTCATGAGGCGGCTGTCCTCAAAACTGAACCCCTTTATCATAGGTTTCGGCTCCTTTTCATCATTAGAAGTAACAACAGTCTCTAGTTCAATCTCTGACCCCGCAAAACCAACTCCACTGTTATCCCAAGGATCCTCAATTCTGCTGTTTTGAGTAGGCATACCAGAAATTTCTGAATTCGGCCCATCAAGGTCAGAAGCCATCTGCTTTGCTGCGGCAATTTCAACCTCACTGGAACGCACACCATAAGAAACACCAGCAATGGAACACTTCAGGAAATCCATCTGATTACACGTCAAAGTGCCAGTCTTATCTGAGAGGATTGTGTCAACCTGACCTAGCTCCTCATTCAAATTTGATGTTCGTGCCAGTGCAGGATTCCCACTCTCCTCATCATACATGTGCAAGTCTTGGTTAATGAACATCGCTTGCAAAACCTTCACTACCTCAATTGAAACATAGAGTGAAATGGGTATTAAATATCCATAGAGGATAAGAGCAGTGACCAGATGGAAAATGCCTGACAATGCAGGTCTTGATGGATCATACAAATTTGTGGTATTCTTAGGTTGCAAGTACCATGCCTTTGGCATATCAAACTTTGTCTTCACCGCAAAGCCTATAGAGCTGATCAATGAGATTAAAACGAGCAGGGTAAAAAGAAAGTAGATAATGTAATCCATTTTCCTTTCAATTCGGCTCCTTTTAGAGGGGGATCTTGTCGAATTCTGCATGACTTTGCTATCATGGCCAGTGAATATTACCACCCCATAGACATAAGCAGTATTTCTGAGCTTAGAATCCCGAAGAAGAATCTGACTAGGGTCAAGTGCATAGACCTGACGGTCATACTCGAGATTACCCACAAAAGTGTAGAGGTTAGGATTTGGGTCTTCACATCTGATTATTCCTGTAAAATCCCCGAATGCTGCATCTTCCTCCAAGGACAATGTCACCTCCAAACATCTCTTCACTTTCAGGTTTGTCTCACCATCCAAATTCATAGTCTCCACATAGCAAATCCCATCTTCATAACTCGATGACAGAAGAAGCAAATCTGCAGGGAAAAACTGATCCTTCTCGACTTTGACAATATCTCCAACTCGAACCTTCTGCCAGGGTTTGTAACTAAACCTGCCATTACCTTTATGAATACTAATTTTTCGGGAATTGACCTTCATATCCTGCATAAATCTACGCCAATCTTCCAAAGCTTCCTTTGCCATACTGAGACCAACAACAAAGGCTAGTGGAGCGATCATACTTACAGCAGAGAATGGAGCAACGGGTGTGAGCGACAGAATTGCAGCCATCAGAAAGTAGAGGTTTGCCACCCGCCGAAACTGCTCAAAGATCGCCTTGGGCAGGAAAGTGATGATATTGTATTTGGTGGTGGATATATAATTCGTTGGGTATTTCAGAGGCTTTCTCCGGTGCACACGAGGTTGGTTGCAGTGGACGACCCGTGAGAAACCAGGGCCTCCAAGGGGATTTTGGCCGTCTGACTCTAAGACAGGCGGACGAAAGCAAGAGAACGAGTAGAGATTGCTCCATCGGAGCTTCCCCCTAATTCTGCCCGCTGGTGACATCTTTTTCAAGTTTTCAGTTCAGCTGGAGTAAGTTTGATAGGGACCCATATGAAAAGCCAAAGCTCATAATCAGAGCCTGCAGATACCCCAAGTGTTTCTTCCCCAAATATCTTTCCATCAAAACTGAATTCCATAGGCCGGAACCAAAAATAACTTGCTGAACATGGGAGGGACGAAATGCAGCAAAAAATAACCTGAAAAGAAAATAAAATTCAAACCCACCGCAAATCGAAGTTTATCCATTAAAAATCGTCTAATGCAGTCAAAAAAAAACTATTCGACGTTCACAGATGAAAAACTTAATGCTTACAAACCACTGTATTTCCAAATTCAAGAATTTCCGACGCGGAAACTAAAGAAACAACCATAGTTTCAAATTTATCTAAAAATAACCTTTCCTCTAAAAATTCAAGAAAACCAAAACCAGAAGAAGCGAAGAAAAGACTCTCAAAATTCACCATTGCCAATTTTCTTTCCAGATCTAAGCTTGCAATTGTAGACAACTTTGAACAAAACAGAATGGGATCAAAATTAGCAGCTGAAATTTAAACCCATACCTTCCTATTTCAACCCAAATTCCCATTTCCAACCATGGCAACCTCATATCTATTCAAAATTAAGAAGAAAACCCCAAAAGAAATCCACGGTTAAAACCTGAAGAACAACTTCCAAAGCTTAAATCATTTTAATGAAATCAAAATACATCTGCACATTAGCTGTAACAAAAAACACATAACGGAGAACAAAAGAAACAAGAGAGAGAGAGAGAGAGAGAGAGAGAGAGAAAAAACTATGACCTTCCCCCCAGCTCTCAGCCATGAAGGGGAACACAAAGGTACCTGTAGCCATTACAGAAAGCGAGAAAAACGTGAAAGCCTCCAGCAACTCTTCAAGAGAAAAAGCTACGTTGAGAAATAATCGACATTGAAGGTCTTCCAATGAGATCAACAAGAGCTCCCAGAATCCAGATCCAATTACAGAGAGAGAGAGAAGGGTTTCGGAGGAGCCCGCTTTCTCGTCTGAATCAATTACAGGATTTCCCCGGTTGGTCATCGGTTATAATTTTAGGTCCCTATTTTTATATTTTTTATAATTTTTTTTTTTGGTTTTTTCAATAAATTTTTGGGAATTCTTTAATTCTTTTCTCCCCGACATCGCAAATGTGAGCTGGCAAAGAGATTATCTGAGGCTGGAGAATCAATCTTCAAAAAGTTACTTGTGTGTGGTCCCACACACTGCCTTAAGTGGCAGCTTCCCAACGAACCCTGTAACGTTTAACGGTATCATAAATTTCTAATTACTGAAATACCCCTTTGCTCCTTCATGTTTAAGGAATTGGCCGGGTTAGTCACCCGTACTCAATCGTCGGTGACACGATAATAGTGAATATATATATATATATATATATTTTTTTTTGAAAAATATTAATGAATATATTTTTGAGACATGGAATAAGTATTACTAAATTTGTCCAGTGCTGAAAGGACTATGGATATTTTTTTGATAACTAAAAATCTATTCATTATTGTGAAACACGTAGAAATTGGAGTATAACCCTTCGGTAAATACGGAATGGAGTTCTATCAAATTGTCATAAAAATCATAGTGAGACTTTTTGGACTAAGATATTTACTAATGCATTTGATTCCTAAAGAATATAGTTGGACTCTTTCCTTTTCTTTTCTTTTTTTATTTCTAATGTAATTGATTTTTTTTTTTTTGAAAAAAATAATAGTTGATCTTAAAATTTGTGAAAATAAAAGGACAAATGAAAAATATTTGAAGGAATGGAATGGATAGAGAGAGGAGGAGCACTCTAATGGTGGTCCAAAGTATTGGAAATAACATCTTTATTGAATGACTCAACCTCAATAAAAATGCCAAAGTTGCATTAATATTTTGTGCGAGATCTTAGTGGTCCTAATTATTATTATTAGGAGTATATTATCATTAAAAAGAAAAAAAGGCAAAGAAGTTTATGATACCGATGTGCAGATTTCTGACACGCCCTCCCTCTCTCTCTCTCTCTCTCTCTCTCTCTCTCTCTCATATACACACACACGTGAAATATGTTTGAGACTTGTGGCCCAAGAAAATATAAAGAGACATGAATAAATGGATTCTTGTCATTGATCCTAAGATCGGAATCGAGTGACGCTCTTTAAAAGTTATCGATGCACTTAAATCTTCATGTTTTTTTAATCTTCTATTGTTACTTTTTGTTAATAATATAGTAGAAAATTAATGAAACTTACTTCTTGTAACAAGATATATAGTAGAAAATTAATAAAACTTACTTCTTCTAACAAGATTTATAAGTATTTTGAATTAATATATATATATATATATATATATTAAAACATCGCATATCTATAGAACTCTTCGTTGCTTTTTCTCAATTCCAACTTTTAAAGTCCTAATTGATTTCGAGATAGTTCATTTAAATCATAATCGATGGAGACCAATCCTATGTCAAATTCTTGGTATTTAAACCTTGGTGCTTTCATAAAAGGGTTACAAAGTATGATCATGCCTAACAAAAAGCGACAAATCTCTGAGATGGAATATATTCTTAATTGACATTATTCATGCTCAACAGAACAAGCGATAACAAAATCCTCTTTTTATTTGAATCTCAAAAGATTCGAGACCTGGGTTATCATAACAAATTAATTAAATATGTTAATAAGATATTAAGTAAATACAATGTAGGAGTGCAGCAAATGGACCCCATTGAACAATGGAAATTAATTTGATGAATCAGTGTTCTAAATTGAATTAATTGATTTTGAATCGAATCTATGGTACTTGAACTAGCTACCAACTTGTGAATCACATGATGAATCAAATTGAGCCATGAACTGTTATGAGAATTCCATGTTGAATCAATTGTTAAAAAAAAAGGGAGATCAAAATGAGAATCAAATGTAATCATCTTTGTATAGATAGAAGGGTTTGATTCCTCTATCAACGTAGTCAACTCTATTCGTTAGAACAACTTACATTGAGTCTCTGCACCTATTCTATTTTATTACTTTCGGAACACTTCTTTGTTTTCTGAAAATAGGATTTGGCTCAAGATTGCCCATTTTTACTTTCAGGATTTCTCTAAATTTTTATCTTTATTTTTATTTATTTATTTATTATTATTATTTTTTTTGTATTCATAGTATGATTGTGTTTTCCTTCACCAAGGTTGTAAAGAGAACATCTTAATCCATGGGAGTTAATAGTGACATTCACTATTTCATGAGTCAAAAAGTTTTAACTTGGGCAAGTTTTTTTCCCAAGTCATGTGAAATTCACCAAGCTTAATTTTTTTATTGAGTCATGTATTATTCATAGACTATAAATTTGATTTACAATAATAATAATAATAATAATAACTAGAATTGTTGTTTGTTATCTTTAATATTGGCCCCTTATTTTTTCTTCTCACCTGTATATATTATATAAAAGTTAATTGGATTAGTTGAAATCATCTGGATCGAATCGGTATTGATTGTGATTGATCCTTAGTCTTGACCAATCTGATTCCGATCCAATGGTACGATTTAAGGGTAAAAATGTCAAAAAATTAAAATTAAAAAAGAAAAAAGAGAGAGACTCAAGACTACTTGGAGACTCACTCCCTCTTCAATTGGAGAAAGAGAAAATGAAAGATATTAAAAAAAAAAATATATATATATAAAATATGATATTTATATGGTCAAGCTCAACACTACTTTATCACTTTTCCAAACAGTAAAAAGATGGTACTCTCTAGTCTTACGACTCTTACCAGACTAAATAACTTTTGCCTACATATAAATAAGATTAGGAGTAGCTCGGAACCTTCCACTCTTAATTAGTCAATAATAATCAATATCATTATTTTTCGAAGACTTTTTCCTTCCTTTTCGTTAAGAAATTTGGGGAGAATACATCTCCTCTCTCTCTCTCTTCCACCGGCCAAAGAGAATTAAAAGAAAAATATCTGGTCAAATTTTTTAGGTGATAGTGATGACTCTCCATGTCCACGTTCTTTGCTTTTGTACTCTTTCCCATGTTTTTCCGCCTTTCCGGAGGAAAATAAATAGGAGGAAACCTTCCCTTTCACACCAACTTCTATCGACGCGTTTGGAAAAAAATAAGAGAAATTATTGATATTAAAATTTCCCAGTGGACGCAAACATCATGACTTTCGTGTCTAATGGAAAACGAAGGGAAAGCAACTTTTACTTATAACAATCTTATCTTTAATTTTCTAGACTAAACGTGTAGGTGTGTTAATTTGTAGTCCAAGGCCCCATTGGATCGAACCGGCTCAGTTTGAATCGAACCAATCAAATTATTATCAATTTGGAAGATTAGTAGAAATGAAATCGAAACTGACATATAACCCAGACCAGAAAACTAATATGACATTGGTTTTCTTGGAATTAGTAACTCAACCAATAGAAGGGCTAGGATGGTAAGGGTATATGAGACTTTTCCAATGAGAGAAAGAAAGAGATAGACACATATCTGCGTATACCGGCTATTGGTGTACAATGTTTTGTATTCTATCATAGTTTAACCTAGGAAGTATTGGTGTAGGCTTCCCCGATTGAACAACTGTCCTCAAATTTTTATTTTTTTTATTTGAAGACAGTTTTGTGCTTTTTGGTATTAGGGTTTTTGACTATATATTTGTAGTGAGATTTACTTTTTCTGTAAGCAATTCTAAGAAGTGTGAGGACAAACGTTGTAAGCCTGTAACCCTATTCTCCAGTGATAGTGAAGCAGAATCTCATCTCACCGAGGATGTAGGTGATATTGTCGAACCTCATAAACTTATTTGCATTATTTGTTCTTATTTTTTCATTACCTTCGATATCGCTTTTACGGTTACGTTTTTATAACTGGCGACATACTCAATCTTTTCCCTAAAAGAAACCATGATTTTACACTAATTGTTGGTAATTACTTGATTGCTAAAATAATAGTAATAGTAATAATTATTATGCAGTACTTTATCCTTGAATGTGCAAATTGAATGTTTTTTAATCCAATGATTACTAATAATCAATGTAAAAAGTTCATGACATGCGTGATCATGCATGAAAACTAGGTCCATTGTGCAATACATATATGGGGAAAAGAATGCTCACTGGTCACACAACCCTTGTGCCAGTGCGAAGGCTAATAGGGGGGTGCATAGGGAATCAAGAGTGGGTGGCTTTTTTTGGGTTCCGCATTGAGGGCGTTATTTCATTACCCTTTGTATCTGAGCATAGAGGCCAGGTGCCCAATGAGCGCTCATTTCCATTACATATGTATGAAAAACCAAACCAATACTAGTGCGTTAACGAACTATTTCTCGACCTGATAAAAAAGTGATCAAAATTAATACTGAATTTTAATTTAATGGTTTAATTTTGATTTGACTTATTATCATTTTAAAACCGGTTCAATCAGATTAAACCGATCCATAGACGCCCCTACCACCATGTCCATGGCATCAAATATAAAATTTGAATATGGAATGTACCACTGGGACTTGAATCATTAAAAAAAAAAAAAAAAAAGGAAAGAAAGAAAGAAAGACAGAATGAAGAAGAAGAAGTAAAGTTTGCGAAGAGGAGGCTTTACTGGGGTGGCCATTGACACTTTCAAAGGATGCTTCAATTTTAACAGCTATCGAAATATCCGTAGGAGGCCATTGATGAGCTATTGGTAAGGAAATACATACAAAAGCTAGGCCTTGACCCACTGATACGATAGGTCAATACCAATAGAGATTGTCATATTGCCTGATCTAATATCATTTACTTTTTTTTTAGGTCTTTGGGGTACCGATACTTGATCCCTAATTCCCAAGGTACAATATAAGATTTTGACCATTGAAGCAACGAAAGGCATTGGTTCTAATATCGGTTACTAACCTTTACATCTTTTCCCTTCCCAATTCAGTATCATGCACCCTCTCACTATTTTTTCTTTTATTTTGTTTAATTTTCTTATGGATGTCCGTCCCTATGGGTCAAATTGATTATTGTGTTTATGTTCAATATTTAAAGATGAATATTTTCTAGTCCAAAATGTTTAGAGTCTTTCTAGACTTGCATAGATCTCATAGATCTTTGTCCTTAGATTGGGAAGAACTGAAATTTTATAGACAACTAAACCTGAAGTGTCAAAACAGAGTTGGTTCAAGATAAAATAAGGTTCTAAAAATTTAATGAAAAAATTATATCTTTATTAAAAAGAAAAATTCATTTGATGAAATACAATTTTTATACCCACACAAAGTCCAATGGAAACACACAAAAAAAAAATCCAAAAAATATCATTTGCCCTTTCATGGAAGTGGCCTAGTCACTTTGCCCACCCCTGGTGTCTAGGCACTGAGGCCACACTCCCCAACTGAAAACATTTTTCCTAAAATTTTAACTCATTTTTTCCCTCTTAGAAAAATAGGTTAACCTATCGTGTTAAAGAACTCTCACCCACCAAGGAAAAAAAAAATATTGTATTGTAAAGTTTGAAATGTGACATGTGAACAAAAATGTACTGAATCCACATCCTCTACAGCAAGCAATGAGGTGCGATAAGCATCGAAAGGCTGAGAGCATCAACACACGCCCCAAGAGGCTCCTAACCACTCGATGCTCACTACATTGATGCAATGGCTGCAAACAATTTTCACATAGAAAAACTCTAATTTTTGCTAAGCTAACCAAAAAAAGAGAATTATGATCAGCTCCGAACATTCAACTCTTAAGTCGATCAATATTCAATAAACAATAAACATTATCAATATTATTTCTGAAGAAACTTTTCCTCCCTAGACAGACAGAGTTTCCCTTTGCCACGATGATACTGTCAACACCCTGGGATGAATATTGATAACGGTAAAAGGAAAATCTTGACCCGTATTATAAAGGGAGTAATTAACAAATCTCTTACTCTCTCTATTACTCACTGGCCATATAGAATGAAAACAGAAAAGGAAAATGACTAGTCTCTCTCTCTCTCTCTTTTGGCAAAGTGTACAGATTCTCTCTATGAGACGGCAAAACTGGCTACCATAAACCTGTTCTTTCAATTCTTCAAGCCCCTGAACTTTATTCTTCTTCATTTTTATTGTTCTCTGAAGCTTGGGTAACACCAACCTCTGCTGGCCTAATAACTCGTTCATGCAGCATGTACCCCGACTGCAACATGCAACACAAAGGAAATATTGAACTTGGTTATGTCCTCATTAACAAATCTCTTTATATTAGTTTTTTAGTTGCAGGCATGGAGATTCCTTCATATTCATGCAATATATGCATGGCAGTTGAAAAGCTAAGCTACCCACTGTAAATCAAGAAGGAAATTCAAATAACTAGTTGGAGAAACATTTGAATATCAATTCACTAACCTTCAGGACGGTAGCAACTGTGCCAGGAGGCTTAGAATCATCAGGCATTTGGAAGACTGCATTATGCCTATTTGGATCAAACGGCTCATCCACCGGATCATATTTCTCCAGACCAAACTTTCTAAACACCTGAAAGCATTTAATGTCCATCAGAATCTCACCCTACCAACTCAACCGACAATAATTCACTTGAGAGTCAGAGAATCCTTTGCATTCTGTACACATGTAACATAACTTGAGGAGTTTTGTTTTTTTGTTTTTTTTAATTAAAATAGAAAAGCTTGTACATAGCATTAGCATATAATGGCTACAAAAAGGACATCAGTGAAATCTAACTGTCAAAAAGAAAGAGTGTGTCATGGAAAGAACAGAAGTCAGTACTTATCAAGTGAACGAATTTCATAGAAACAGGTATCGTTTCTCTAAACTAAAGATGTATATGTTGACGAGCATCCCTTCAGCACACTTGTCAGCTACATGGCAGTTTCATTGGTGCACAGACAGTATGGACAAGTAGTCAGGATCACCCTCAACTAAAATGATCAGTTTCAGCTAAGAAAAATAAACCATGCCACAGTCAACATAACAAGTCCAATCAAGATTTGGATGGTTACACTAAGGGAAAATGTTCGATACAAGATAGCCATAATACCAAATGAATGTTTTGGCACCGAACTTTGATACAAAATGGTCCCTTACAAATCCAATCGTCAGACTAAGAGTTGCTGAATCATCCCTCCGCTCGTTTCATGGATAAAAATACAAGAGGATAGGACTCCAATGGATAGGGGATCATACAATTGAGATGGGCCACAAAATTTAAAATCTAAGCAATCAAAGATTTGCTCTATCTAATGGCCAGAGTTATCACATCAGCCCTCCACATGGCAGGAAAATAATAAACCCTGATGCAAGGAAATAATCAGCCCACTGTGGAAACCCAAGCTGAGTAGGAACCGGCCAACCCAACTTTTTGGTCTAAGAAAGGAAAGCACGCGAAGAAACCTACAGGGTTATCGTAGATCAGGGCTTTCTTCACTTTCTTCATATGCTTCTTGTTTGTAGGGAAGCACCCTTTATAAAAAGCAAATCCATTATTCCTCCGGAGCCTCTCGGCAGTCTAGTGTAACCGACAGTTCACCCCCATTTCAGTTCCAAAGGCTTGCAACTTCAGTAAAGAAGGCCTGTTTCCCTCACTTATTGGGGCAATATATGTGATATTCTTATTTTATATTTTATTTATTTGGGTGATTGTGTAAGCCTAAAGAGTTTATTTTGTTGTTCCTTATTTGAATTTATTTCCTAGTTGAGTAGGTTTCCATTGTTAGTTTGGTTTCCTCTTCTCTATATACTTGTACTGTCGGACAAGAGAATTGAATGAAATATTGAGCTTTTGATAATGTGCCTGCGTGGCTTGAATGAAATATTCAATTCTGGTATGAAGCTAGCTTCAGCCTCTGTTCGTGGTGATACTAGGGCTGGGAAAGGATAGCTAGCTCTCCACAATTGCTTCAGGATTTGGATTGAAAAAGAATAACGGGACTTAACATTGCCAAAGTGTGGCTGCTGCTCCGGTGATCACCTCTCTCCCTCTCCTTGGTTGCTAGCTTTCATCTAATATAGAGAACCTAACTCTCCTAAAGTGGGGAGTGTTACCTGTTTATTACATGAAAGCTTTCCCCAGAGAGCAAGCAACAAGCTCAGTAGATGTGGAAGAGGGGGCAGAACAAGGAGGCAAGCAGCATGGGTGGGATCTGTTTTTCAGGGAGTTGTAGCGTAAGTAACCAGGGTAATGAGTTCTATAGCTTCACTACGTTGAGTTTTAGCTCCTAGGTAGGGATGTAAATGGATAATCGAAAATCCATATTCGATCCGGGTTTGTATTCGTTTAGGAGTATCCATATTCGGAAAATTCATATCCGAAAACTATCCGAATCCGTCTGAAACTAAGCAGATATGAATATGATAATCCTAGTTTCTGACCGATTATTATTTGATTCTTGTTTAGCTATCCGATGGTAAAGAATATCCATGTCCGTTTCTTCCATTATAATATTAAGTAAATATATTAATTTTTATTATGCAATAACAGTGTAGAAATATGTGATACTAAATACTAATACATGTTAAATTTTTTTTCATTTTTTTTTTTAAATTTTTTTTCATTTTTTTTTTTAGCTATCCGATGGTAAAGAATATCCATGTCCGTTTCTTCCATTATAATATTAAGTAAATATATTAATTTTTATTATGCAATAACAGTGTAGAAATATGTGATACTAAATACTAATACATGTTAAATTTTTTTTCATTTTTTTTTTTTAAAGAATGATATATACCAATCTTTTTTTTTTTTTTTGGTAACAATGATATGTACCAATCTAAAGGCTTGATTTAGGGATTTATTGTGGACCATAGGGTGAAAGAAACCTAACACCTAATACAACATTCCAATTTCCAACTGAGCAAAAAGGCAAAAACCCTAAAAGATCTCGACTCTCATAGTCATTCTCTCCATCAGCCATCAATCCATCTTCAAGACTCCAACTCAATTCCGCAACTCAAAGCTTCAAGTTTGGTACTCTCAACTGTCACTCTCGTTCAATCTTCAGGACTCTCGACTCTCTTTTCTCACTTCTCTCTCTCCATTTTCCTCTTTGATTACTATGGGGCGCTGGAGATCTGAAAAGCCTCCCACTACCACTCTGAGAGGTGAGACTTGAATGAAACCTAAAGCTAAGACCTGAAACATGAAAATAATCGCTCAGGCAAACAATTCATCTCATCTTTGATTTTTTGGTTAGAGATTTCCCCCATTCTTTCCCACAGAAGTTGTAGGAATCTCGTCACAACCCCGACTCAACAATTTAGAGTTGATTGAGGCTTTGATTTAGCGGTGATTGAGGGTTAGAAGCACACAAATCGTAACCCTCTCTGTGTATGTGTGCCTGTGTGTTCCGGTGACCATTCGAACCGAATAATGATCGGATAATCCGATTAGTGATCGAATTCAAAATTAATTTCATCTCTAAACAGATAAACGGTTTGAATCCGAAAATTAAATTTGTAAACGGATTCAAAAACGGAACTGTCCTATCTGAGCCAAATTCGAACCGTTTACATCCCTACTCCTAGGAACCATGGTCAAGTAGTCCCTTAGCTGCCTGCCTTGATTCCTAAGTCGCAGCAGCCAAGTGTAAGTAAGCGTGGGCAATAGAACAGAGTGGAATAGTTGTTGCATTTACCCAAGCAAGGAGCAGGGTAGTTTACTCGTGGGAATTAAGGATGTAAACAGTTTGAATTCGGCTCGGATAGGACAGTTCCGTTTTCGAATCAGTTTACAAATTTAATTTTCGAATCGAACCGTTTATCCGTTCGGAGAAGAAAATTAATTCCGACTTCAAATTCGATCACTAATCAGATAATCCGATCATTATCCGGTTCGAATGGTCATCGAAACACAGAGAGAGAGAGAGAGAGAGAGAGAGAGAGAGAGAGTGAGAAAAGCGAATCGAGAGTCTTGAAGCTTGAACGAGTGAGTCGAGA
The DNA here is from genome assembly GCF_013358625.1 of Macadamia integrifolia. Lineage (NCBI taxonomy): Eukaryota > Viridiplantae > Streptophyta > Magnoliopsida > Proteales > Proteaceae > Macadamia > Macadamia integrifolia. The sequence goes on from NC_056570.1 coordinate 8,928,159, forward strand.
GTACCTGACCTAAAGCTTTGAGCCGCGGCGGCTTTGCCGCTTTGAGTTGGAACCTTGAAGATGGATTGATGGCCGATAGAGAGAATGACTATGAGAGTCGAGATCTTTTAGGGTTTTTGCCTTTTTGTTTAGTTGGAAATTAGAATGTTGGATTAGGTGTTAGGTTTCTTTCATCCTATATGGTCCACAATATACCAAGCCTTTAGATTGGTATATATCATATTCGTATCCACTTAGTTTTGGACGGATTCGAATAGTTTCTGGATATGCGTTTTCCGTATACGGATACTCCTAAACGAATACGAACCTGGATCAAATACGGATTTTCGACTATCCATTTACATCCCTAGTGGGAATAAGGGAATGCAATGTCAAAAAGAAAGGATTGAATGGATGGGCGAAACAGTGAGTGTAATTCGATTCCTTCCCTATACAATAAGTTTCTCTCTCAACCTTAATTCTATCCCAATTCCCTTCCTTTTTCTCCTTCCTGGTTCCTTTCTTGATTTCTGTATAGGCGGTACTGTTAGATCTGGTCGTGTTCACTAGTTTGCCCCTATATAAACCAGTTCAACCTCATACTTCAGGGATTGGATTGTCTCCCTAAGGTGACTCAGAACCTAGGTCCCTGGGCCCGTTAGTTCGCCCTATCATGAGAACGAAAATCAGAAATCAGGTCAGGGTTTTCTTTGTCCGACATGCTCAGTTCCACATTTGAATAAAACCTTCTCTTTTAGTTAGTTTCACACTTGTTGAATCGTGGTATGTTTTACACTGGTTATGGGTCGGGAGATTCAAGACAACCCCATTCCCTTTTCTCTTTAATTAATAATCCCTTCCTTCTCCTTTCTCTTTTGTCTACCTAAATACCCATTGAAGATTTCATCTATTTACCAAGCTGCCATTCTCTTATAAACTTAACATTTACTGTTTTGCCAAGTTCTTGATTCGAGTCTTCTATTACATGGGTGGGCCATAAAAACCCAAACAGGGCTTTCCAACACCCGGGATCGCATCAAAACCGCTTGTCAAGAGTTTGAATGTTTGCTCATCTAGAGAACCTTTTTCCATGAGAATAGAAAATGCCAAGGCAAAGTAGATAGGAAGCCATTGGTAATGCATCCATGAACACAAGAGACAACTTAGTGGCTTCATTTCCTCTCCAGAGTGCTAGAGTGCTGGAGATACTGTCTGCTCCAACTCCCAAGCCCAAGAAATTAGAGCTCACCAGCAGAACAACTAAATTCAAAAGTTCTCATCTAGGATTTAGGCACCCAAGAACAGGAAGTAATTCCACATGCCAGCAGTTCCACTGATTAGCAGTGCATCTTGAAACATCTGAATAATTATATAAAAAATAAATAAAAATGATGGCGCCTTTGGCAAATAAAGGAATAAGTTACCTCTGCAAGCTGTTTATCAGTCATTTCCACACCTTCCAGAAGCGTTTTTAGAAGTGGCATGGCTCCAACTGTGTCCTTGGATGCATCAATTTTCAAGAAGCTATCTTTAACAACAGATGAAGCCCTTCCCAAATTGTCTGCAACATCTAACAGGCTCTTGGCAAAGTTCTGGAGAATATTTCATATGAAAGGTACTATAAGAATTTCAACTACACAATACAAATTATATAAGAGCCAATAAGAGCACCAAAAGGAAAAGAAGGGGAAGGAAACATCGCAAGAATATGGGGAAATGAATAAGATACTGACTTGAATAGCAAATTTTTTGGAGTTCTCTGCTTCACGTTTCGTCCTATCCATAACATTTTCCATTTCTGCATAAGTACGTAGAACTTTATCTTGCATTTTCTCTATCTCCTTGGTTTTAATCTGCATCAATTCTTCTTTCTCCGCAACAAGCTTTACCAGATCATCAACAGAAAGTTCATCTTCCGTCTCTGAATCAGAAAACGCAGTTCGTTTAGTACCCTTCTTCCTCCTCCTCCTGACATATTGAGAGGTAGGAGTTTTCAGTTCCGAATCAGAACCTGCATCTTCTGTTTTATATGGACCTTTGTTATCAGCACTTGTCTCTTCTGCCTCTCCATTTGTAGAAGCATTATTTTTTTCTACAGTAGCTGCATGGCCTTCCCCAGCTTGGTTTGTCTCTTTCTCATTGGTTTCGGGGGATGCTGATGATGAGATTGCATATTGCTGAGAATTGAGGACTGAGCGATTCAATGTCACCTGCCTAGGTAAGGTCTGCAAGTAAAGGAATATGCCTTCATTCAATAACTATATAAAAAAAAGCATACCCAGTGCATGTGTCTCCTACCACTGCGGGGTCTCAGGAGGGTCATAATACACACACACACACACACACACATACATATATATATATATATATATATAAAATAAGTCATGGGAGGAGCAATTGGCAAAATGCGGAGGACCAGAGTTCATGCTCTTCACTAGTCCAACTGAGTTTAAGCCAAGATCCTTTTTTTTTTTTTTTTTGTGTGTGTGGGGGGGTGTTTCTGGTCATTTTTCATATGAAGAGTTTGAAGTACCACTTTTCACAGAGACTGAATCAGATTTGAGAACTCTGAACCTATTGCTTGCCAAAAAAAATTCATGGTGGAAGGTGGAATACTTAAACTGTAGTAGGATTTCAAACTTTATTAGTGGATCTTGTGGGACCTTTATCGTTCTCTTCAATTTTATTATTTTCCACTAAGAACCCAATGAATGCATACCAACAACTCATCTAATGAACGTGTACCAGTAAAACCAGCCGGACAATAAAACACTCACTACCACCAAACCTAACCACAGGAACCTAAGAGAACAAACCAGTTCCCATTCCATATAATCCGAGAAAAAAAATCCTTCCTAACCACAAAGCCTACATTTCCTATCAGTTCTAATACACCCAGTCAACCCAGAGTTTCCTTGAACTAATAACCCAAAACCCTTCCAGTAACTAATTAATTAATTATGTCCATTGTCCAACTTAAACCTATCTCCTAATTCCAGTTCCCATATGTAAATTTTTTTTTTTTTTTTTTAATTCCTTAATATTTTTTATCAGAAAGTACAGGCCAAAATCTCCTAATCCAGTTCCCTGTTTTGCTGCCGCTTTCGCAACCCACTATTGGGAAAAGACAGCGGACTATACACAATAAAAGCGTTAGAAAGAACTGTTTCCGCCTATTGGTCGTTGAGCTTGCTCCCACCAATAACATCTCAATGTGATAGAGGCTATTCCCACGGACCGACTATCACTACTAAAATTTCAAGGTCTAAATGTTATTTTGGTTAGAGTTCCACTGAATATTTTAGTAAAAGAAGGGGAAAACCCTGCCAAAAGTAAAGCCAGAAAAGATTACAATTCTCCTTGCACCCTCTCATTTTGTTAATATTCTTCTTAAAAAAAAAAAAGGGACATGCAACTAGTGGTAATGTCAAGGTTTTCGTTTTATGCAATGATTAAACCAAGATACAACATAAATATTACTAGTAAATGCATATTCAAGAAGCTCATGTTACTACAGTTCTTGGGGGAAAAAACTGCAGATAAGAATAATCAGGTTGTACCAAGTAGAGTCCAAAGTCCTTCCATGTGTACTATGTCATCAATCCCAAATTAAATAATAAAAAGCTAACAATCATTTTTCTGGAAAGGATCTCTAAAAAGCAAAGTAAAAAATTAAACTAAAACTTCTCCAAAAAGCCCGATTATTTTCTTGAAGTAGACAATCCAACCTGTGCAATTACTCTGTTGTAGCGTGACCAGAAAGGTCCAGTGCAGGCAACAGCTGAAACCATACAACAGGAATGTCATAAACATCCAACTAAATAATTCAATACTCAAAGTTTTCAAAATAAATAAATTACATACAAAAATAAGTTGCCCAGGCCATAACCAAGATATTATTTGTTTTAATGAGCTATTTTTCTTATCTTATATTTTTTTTTTCTTTTTAAAAGAAAAAAAGGACCCGGATTGGTACTTACCCATTTGCTTAGGCTGAGAAAGCATTTTAGGTTGTGCTGAGAACTCAGCCACATTTTCTGTGCTGATACCCCGTTTAGATGTGCAGGCCCATAACTGAACTGCAATTGGGAGAATAAAGGTAGAAATATGGGAAGAGGTAACCAACAATATGAATATCATAGAGTTAGAAATATTGGGAGAGGTAACCAACAATACGAATATTCAAAACACTGAATAAAAATCGTTGAATAAGACAGTTTCATGGGAAGCATATTACATATATGTTTAGCAGCTTCTACGAGATCAGTAGAAATGTGGGATATAAAAAAGAAAGCTTGATTAACTAGTTTATCAGGTCACACAAGCATATTGTCAACAATGGGTCTTAATAATAAAGATCAGCATCTGCAAAGAAGTTTCATGGGAAATTTATTTATTTTCATACTCGCAATAAGCCAAGTAAGGTCAAAAGAATAGCTTCTAATTAATCTCATAAAAGAAAGAAAGGAAAACATTCCTTCCTTCGTATCGAATCAGAGAAATACTTACCAAAAGAAGATAATTCACCAACTCCCCTAAAAAGAAAGTTTCCAAGTATAACTAAGATATTTCTGTTTTATTTTGAAGGAAAGAGGGAGAGAGCCTTGTCCTCTGTTTTATTGAATTGAGGCACCCATCTTCAGCCGACTGATAATGCATTAGGGGAAAAAAAGGAACAACTTAGTTACCCGCTCACTATCAGTAAATTTCTTTGCAAAAATATCAGCAAATTGGGAAGCATATTTCCTAGTGTTCGGTTTCCTAATGTATTGTTCTAATTCCAATGCCAATTGGAATGCCTGATCAATTGAATCCACATGGTGTGGAATCATCTCCTTTCTTATTTCAGGTTTAAGAGCAATGCGACATCGAGAAAGAGTCACTTTAAGATCTTCATTCACATAACAATGAACCATTAATTCATCATATTTACTCAAATAAACAGTAATTTACATAATACATACTGCCCTGCCCAAAAGTAATCATTTTCTCCAACATTCGATCTCTATAGGATATCGAGAGATATTTTTCTTTCAATTCTTTCATTTCACCCATGGTTGTCAAAGTGACAAGGCGACCAAGGTGTTGGAAGGCCAACTAACCGCTTAGGTGACAAGGCGCCCACCTGGGCGACACCAAAACGCCCTAGTATTTTTTATCATTTTATGTTACCAACTACAAAAATCAGGAACACTTAATATTCTCCAATTAACAAACAAAACAGAAGTTTTCAGCTAGAATGATCTATGAAAAACTTAACACCACATTAAAGGTAGTAACCTACACATACATATAAATTAACAGCTCCTTACAGCAATGGCAAACTCAATCAATATATGCTAACAGCTAACTAATAGTTCAAGTTTAATTCAAGAGTAAAATGGGTAATCAGGATTTCAAGCAGTAGGAATATAGAAGAATTCATACACTTTCATATCTCAATCAATAGGAACAAAGAAATAAGAATATATAAGAATTTCAGGCTTCCACTTAAATCTTCATATAATTATGAAACTAAAACTAACCAAGTAACCAACCACATCACTGTATGCACGTACATTCGAGGTGGAAATGACAATATAAATTGGAGAATCAGTAACAAAAATAGATAAATTTGGAGGACTGCACTTCTATTAATTACTGTTGAACATTTAAGAAGAAGAAAGAGGAGGAAGTGAAGAAACCAACTAATGCGAATCAGAGAATAAGATAAAGGGGAATGAAAGAAAATGACCAAAAACAAAAGGTAAAAACAGAATCCAAACAGAAAAAGAAATAAAAGAAAGGGGTGGGGGGAGAAACAGAAGAAGAATAAGGAGAACAGAACGAGGAAGAAACAGGAAAAAAAAAAAAAACACAACTTACCTAGAAGGCGCCGCCTAGAAAGGTAGGTTTCGCCGGAAAAGAGAGGCTGTCGCCGGATCAAGCCCCAACTGCCGCCAACCATCCCCGCCCAGGTAGGGTTTTGTGAAACTCTCGAAGGTTTTGGAAAAGAGAAGAATAAGAACCTGTATTGACAAGTTTGTCTTTCTGGCCTTTTGGGAAAAAAATCGCTAGTCGCCCGTGCGCTCCTGCGCCGAGACATAACAGCAAATGACCACTTTGCCCCTACTTGTTGGATGTCTCAATGCGTACTCTCGTTGGCCTAGAAAAATGGTTTCAGGGAGAATGTGGCCGTGCCCCAAACACATGGAGTTGAATGACTGACTTGCCCCCCATGAAATGGAAAAGGACATATTTATTAATATTTCATCATGCATTATTATTGACCTTTGTGCAAAAGCTATATCTATTTGATCATTTAGCCTTTTCCTCAACATGGCGCCAATGAGAACACGCAGCGCGTAAGTGGGGTGTTTCTTAATTTTATTTTAAAGTAAAATGAACACTACATAGTTGCGCATCTTATAAAGAAGATGTAAATGATCGAGCAACACCATGTCAGATGTACCAATGCGCTTTCCCATTGGTAGGGACGCGATTCAGCTTCTCTATTGCGCAATAGAGGCGGCGGCTCAGATTTGATGCCTTAGAATGCCTTGGCATGGAACCCAACACATAACCATATGCCTTGAGATGCTCCAAAGCTTCGATCTGAGCCGCCTTCTCTATTGCGCAGTGGAGGAGCCCCGCCACCGGTGGAGGCTGCACAAGTCCAAGTAGCAATCCTCAGCCGTTCTTTTAATTGATAAACCGATTCTTTGCCTCTCACCTACGTATAACCTTTATACATAAATCAATAAATGTAAAAGAAATAAACTCATTTATACTTTAAGAAAAAAAAAGGCCCACCTAAGGACCTAGACGTCCCAAGGTGCCTTGGGGCTTAGGCGACGCCCGGGGTCCCAAGGCGCCACCGCCTTCAGACAGAATATAATTAATGTAACTTCAACAACTTTGAAGTTTGAATGAACTCTCCTTAATAACTATTAATACATCACACCTGTCAACCATTGTCCTTGGACGAAGATGAAATACCAATAAAAAGACTACAATTAAAAAGGAATAAAAATATCTCCAATGAATTTGATAATTTTTATTTTATCTAGGTGACTTGGATATAAAGTAAAGTGAAATTTAAAAATCAAATATAATTTTTTTAATTTAAGTAACATAATCACGTATGGATAATGATTACAGAAGTTTCTTTATTAGATTTGAAAATTTCACTTTCATTCCCTTCTCTTCAATTAATTTCTTTTGCAACCAACTATAACCTAAGGGAAATTAAAGAGAAAGCAACATGAAGCTCTTCGTAACAAGGAACAACAAAAGATGGTATGCTTGGCCAGTGTACTTTGTGGCCAGTAAATCACCTATTCTTGCGAATAAGCTCACTTGGTGAGACAAGTTTTGTTTGGATTGCCTCTCTATTTATATTGGAGTTGTGACGTTATATATTATTTACATGAAGAATGAGAAGAGTGATTGGTATAGATGAATCAAATAAACTCCCCTAAACACCGACAATTAACGTAAAGCAACGCAAAAGGATGTCATGAAAGTTGAACTGGTGACTCAAATATATTCTCAAGGGATTAAAACACGAAAAATTAAAAACTACTTGGATTCTTAGGCAATTGTAAATTATTATTGGAAAATGGCTTCCAATTCAAAGTCTTAGAATTTGAGAAAAATAGGGTTTCAATAGGCTAGAAGGGCCAAGTTGGAAGTTGCTGAGGTTGTGTGGATTGGGAAAGCCAAGGAGGAGGTAACTAATGAGGGCTATCAGCTCAACCCAAAACTCACCCATTTAGTTAACAGACTGGACAGGGCAATGCAATCAGCCCACATACTAATTAGATAATTAGTTCATGGTAAGTAAATTGAGAGACTCAGCAAGGAATGATATGAATGGCCATGTAGTCTTGAAATATGTAGTAATCAACTTAACTTCCTCTATTTTGGTGGAATTTTCCCACAAGCTTGTGCCATGGCTGATTGTAATACTTGATATCCACATCATTGTAAACAAAGGGAGAGGCAAAGATCATGAGCTGTTAAACAAAGCTGCCACATCTTTATGGTTTTCCCACTAACAAAATACAGAAAATTCTCAATAGAGAGAATAGTTTTGCTCTTGAAACCAACTTGATAACTAAGAGTCCAAATGAAAAACAGATTTGAGAATCCCTTGGAATGTAACATTATTTAGAAATACACATTAAAAATTGTTCCAAGAAATATAAATGAAGATGAAATGATAATTACAGTATGATAACAACAATCTGATAAATAAATAGATTCAAGATAGATTGACTTGTTCATTTAACTTGGAAGAAGGAACAAATAGTTTGCATTATTGTCAAGATGAGGAGGATAACTGCAGCAACCACTGAAATTGATGCCCATGGAGTTTGGAAATAGTTTTGCCTCAAATTTGCTATCCATTTATTCCATGATTTATTATGATAGTCCTCCAAATCCTTAATAACACCAGAGTAGTAAGGTTCCACAAGAACAACTTGTTTGGTAATGTTGTTAAATAAGGTCACCACATCTTTTGGACTGCCAAGGATGTTTGTAATAATCCCCTTCTGCTCTAGCAACTCGACGTCTCTGACTGTGTCGATGAGATCATCCATGAAGGCTGCATAGGCTGTGAAATAAGCAGTACTCTGTTTACCTTGCTCAAAGGCGATAAGGTTTCTAAGGATGAGTTCTGTTTCGTCGAAGATGATGATAGTTGGGATTGTCAATATACCCTTGTTAGTGTCAAAAGCTACATCAAATAAAGATGTCTTTGGAGAGTCAGACTTCTCCTTCTTCCGAAACTTGATACCAGCACTCCTAAGTTCCGTGGCACAACTCGTTAGCCGCAAATACTTTTCACCCTGTTCTGTCCTCGCCGGAGATGATGGGATGAGAACACAACCTAAAAGATGAAGAAAATGCTTTGCTCCACCCTCTGGCAATTGTAATGATTTTATTTGTTCATCACTATCAATAGTTGGGCCATGGAGTCCTTGTGCATACCATTTTAAGAGATTCACATAGATATAATGACTGAAGGTGTTGTATTGAGGCAATAGTTCATGAGGATCAAAGGTTAGGCTATGTAAATGCTCAAGAACAAAGAAGGGAAGCTGATTTTCAAGCTTAATCAAATCAGTTTTGATTTCCCAATACCATGAATAATTTGATCTGAAATGATCATTCTCCCTTAATGTAATGATCTTGAGGAACTCAAGTATAAAGCAACCATCCACCACCATCATCTTCACAAACTCATCTTTTCCGAAGCCCATAATGGTTTCTGAATAACATTTTCGAGCAGTTTCTTCAAGATTACTCACAGCTTTGACATAAACATCTAAGGTTTTCGCAGAGGGTCGATCAAGAAGGCAATTTAAATAGCGCAACTTATGTGTTTCCATGGTCCTTAGGTGTTCTTCATTATAGTGCAAAGGGCCTATTGAGACTGACTGAGGTGTGTAGGCTTCTGGTTTAACCTTGCAAAGCTGCATGGGAACTCTGTATATATCATAATTGGAATGCAAGGAAGTGACCTCTTCTAGTTTTTCTTTCATGGACTCGACCAGCATCTCGATTTCATCGTTGTTCAGTTGGTGATCTTCATGATGAAGTCCCTTTTTCTTTTTATCTATAGTAGAATCACTGGAAGAACTAGCACCAGTGCCCATTGAGTGAATAAGCTCCAAACCATTCATGAACTGATCACAAACCCAGATTCAACTCATCTTCAAGCAAGATAGGAAAAATAAGAAAATTAATTTCAATAGGAGTAAATAAATAATTTGGAACCAAAGCAATGAAAATGTTCTTACAAACTAGCCATCTAAGAAAAAAATAACCCATTACACAAGGTCATTATTGGTGAACTTTGCTAAAATTCAACTATGAAATCAGATCAATTATAATCAATTGAGAAAGTTAAAGAAAAGAAAACAACTAAAAGCAACAAGAGATGGACTACTTACTGGTGTACTTTGTATATGTAATGATCATGTGAAAGAGAAAGGAGCATTGAATTAGGAGGGGGGGAGTGAGTAATCAGTAATGGTGGATCGAGCAGTGGGGGCCTAACAGCAACGACTGAAACACGCACATGCAGAGAGAGAGAGAGAGAGAGAGAGAGAGAGAGAGAGAGAGAGAGAGAGAGAGAGAGAGAGAGAGAGAGAGAGAGAGATGAAAGAGTCATACATGTCAGTTTGGTCGTTAAGAACAGCTAAAGAATAGGATTACACGAAAACTGATGCACTAGTCTCCAATTCTAACTTGATTTTACGGTTTTGCACATTGACTTGTGATTTTGATGTTATTTTCCCAGTGTTTGGCAGCACCAGCGCACGGTGCGGTGGGAGCACACTTGAAAACATCAATAAGATGGGTATTTCCACCTTTCATAGAGGCTGGGGCAGTCTTTTCGTCAGCCTTTGTGTATGGGCGTAACCCCTACTTTCTCGGATATAAAATATTTTCCCTATTTTTAAATTGCCATTATATATTTTTCTTTGTGGTGCCTAACTTATGTCACTCTCTCTCCCTCTTCTTTGGAAATGACCCCATGCCCCTTTCATCCTATTTTTCTTTATGGTGGCCAACTTATGTCACTTTCTCTCCCTCTTTTTTGGAAATGACCCCATGCCCCTTTCATCCTAACCTCCATTGATTGAGTCGTTTGCTCTACAAAAACTAATGATGTGGTCAAAACTCACTTTACCGCAGCAACCATTGAAACTATCAAGGAAGGATGTTTTAATTTGAACACTATTGATATTTTCTGGAGGTGAACCATTTGCCAAACCAGAAATACTCTCAAGATTAGAAGACCTTTTACGTTGAGAAAGATTTCTCAACGAAATGATCAACTGAACATAGGCACATTGGAATATATGATTTGACCAGATTAAAGATAAACTTGAAATCATAAAAGTCAAACCTTAAAAAGTCAAACCAGAAAATCTCACCACTGGACCAATTGTTGGAGATTAAACCACTGTTTCAAAAATTTGAATCAGATTGCTCCAACTGATAGTTTCGGATTGAATTTCGTCGTGTTCGATCTTGATTCTAGATGTTCTCATCCAGTCAATTCTTGGGTTTCTAAGATTGATTCCAGATGATTCCAATTGATCTCGATTCAATTTGAATAATCAGAATCGACATTGACCAATTCTATCTTCAATTCCGATTTTCAAAACCTGATGACCACTATGTAAAGCAGCTAAGCAGGTGGCTTAGAGAAAGCAAAGATTGAGGTAATTGTCTAATAGATGAGAACTGTTTCACTAACAATAGATAATAGGATTACAATCACTTGCCCTTAGGCATATCTCGTTCGAAGAATTATTTTGTTACAAAATTCATAGCAATATCATATATGTACAGTTTTATTGAAACACCCATATAACCCTAAAAAAATTATGCAACGGAGAATGATCCCCCTGTGGTACTTTTAGCTTTGGTAAATAAGAAGAAAATTCTCCTGTCTAGCACATGAGAAGAAAGAGATTCTCCTGAAAAGTCTCCCCGGTTTATCTTCAAGCTATAGTGCCTTGTGGTATGGATGTTTAATGGGTTGTGCACACAAGCTCCTTTCCTTCATGTTTCAACCCAAACCCCATTCCTTAAAACACTTTAATATCAGGTTACATCAAATCTGCTCATAGAATTGATGAAGGAGAGAGACATTTTTCTCTACCACTTGAACCGAAATCTCGATCAAGGAATATCATCATCTCCTGTTGCATACAAAACCAGAGAACAGAGGAACCAAAATCTCAAATTCCATAAAAAAAAAGTTTTATTCTTCGTGTGACTTTGTCCCATCTTATCTGATTTGTCCAGTTTGGTTTTTCGATACAAAGAGAATTGCATCGGAATCCTCTGTTATGCGATACGTAGATCTAAAGGTTAAGAGTACCTTCGACTGCATGTCTGAGGACTCTCAACCCTTGAATCTGGGCTACACAAGCTATAGAGAAGCCCAATGGTCATATTTGACTTTGTATTAAAATCTTGACCTCTGCCATAAATATTGCCATCGATCAGATCAGATGCACGATAGATGGGATTGTTCTGCATCCCTCACCCTTATGCCATCGATCCAAATATAAATGCAAGGCAATGGGTGTCAATTTAGAATTTGATTTGGTTTCGCATTTAGAGATAAAACTATGAGTTTGATTCCCCCCGCGCACCCCACCGCGCCCACCCCCCAAAAAAAAAAAAAAAAAAAGAACTGAATTGTACAATACATTAAACAATTGAATAAAACCGAACCAATACAATTGGGCCTCGTTTAAGCTTTTAAAAATTATTTGACTTTTGTTTGCACATACTGTATCTTGGACCGAATCAAAACTGAAACCGAATCCTTTGACATTTTGTAATTCAAATAATAAAATTTTAATTTAAAATTTATTTTATATTTTCCAAACAAAAATAGTTGTTCTAAGGCCAACGCCCTTGCACTATCCATTTCATGATCTCTCCTTCCAATACTGTTTTAATTAATTAACAATTTCCATAACCACATTCTAGAGACTACGGACTAGGGAGCACGAGGAAGTGACATGACCGAGTCTTAACAAAACACTAGGAATTTTTGTATGATAAGATAATATTATTAATATTATTACAATTCTGATCATCTTAATTTTCATCAAAAAAAATAATAACTCTCTCGTACCATCAGATTTTCGAATGAGAACTATTCTTGTGTGATCTGATCCACACACATGGAATCCTATTTTCCATGTCTAAATTCTATGTCTGTAAATTAGACTCATACGAAAACCTAATCCGCTCTCCAGATTGAGTTATTTTTACAGCTAGAATAACTCGTGCGATGGACAAAGCTGTCTGTGCCATTGCCCATGGCATGTTGAAATAGTCATACCACAGACTTACTTCCCATTTATTCCATGCTTTACTGTGATACTCTTCCAAATCCTTTATAACAGGAGATAGATAATTATCATTGATGGTAACATGTTGGCCAATTGTATTAAATAAGCTCATCACATCTTTTGTGCCGCCGATGAGGTTTCTAATAATTCCTTTCTCCACTAGGAACTCAACGTCGTGGGAAGTATCAATTATGTCATCCATGAAGGATGCGTAAACTGTGAAATAATGATTAGATAGTTGACCTTGTTCAAAGGCAATATGCTTTCTAAGGAGGACTTATGTGCTATCATCAACCTTAATGGTTGGGATTGTAAATACCATGGATTTAGGGTACGGTATATGTAGATATTGATACCAATTCAATATTGATCTGGATCGAATCAGATTAGTGCATATCAATCGGTTTTTCCTTTGCTTTCTTTTTTTCTTCATTTAAAGTATAATTTTTTTTTACTGTTTTATCTCCGAAACACAGGTTACCAATCCAAATTGATCAAGGACTGAGGATCGATCTCAGCCGATATCAATTTGATACAATCAATATAATACCGATACTTGAATAAATTTTTTTTTCTTTCTTCTTTAGTACAAATGACCTTCTAGCAAACTAAAAAAGAAAAAAAAAATGAGAGAGAGAGAGAGAGAGATGTCCCTCTGATCGACATGGTTTGTAAATGTGACTGATGTCGAGGGCCTCATTATGTCCCTGTGCAAAGGAGCAGAATATGATCTTCAACCACAAGCCCATTTGTTTGTTCATGAGCTCAGCTAGAAAATTTTCAACTATCCCGCCGCTAACAAATGGGCCACATATGTAGTAAAGGGAGATTTGGTTTGGGCTAGAAAACTTCCAACTGCCCCAACTTAGGTAACAATTTTGTAGGGTCTGTCACACTCACGCTGCCTGTTGGCCTCGCCATCCTCATTGACCCTAAAGGCACAGATCGCTTCCTTAAAACACAGTACTTGAGCTCATATATGAAGCTTCTAAAAAAAGCTCTGATCTGAATCGGCTGTGATTGATTCCGATTTTAAGCCTTACGATTAAGCCGATTTAAGGTTTGTTTTTTCTTTTCCTCGAACCCCTGCATTTTCAGAGTTGAGGGTCAAATTCTAGGGTTTCTTAGATCGAGGTAAACAAATTAGGAAGAGATATCCATAGTAAAAGCATTGGGATTAAGTTTTTCTTCGCCCACCATTGGTGAATGGTGATATGATCCATTGATTGGACTCATACAACGGTGAATTCAGCATTACCTCCCACCATCGAAAGGGTCAAAAATACGTTTTCCTAATTTAATCATAAGGCCACCCTCTATCGTATGAGATAGAAAATTCTCTCTCCTAGTTTAATCTAAGGGTCAATCCCATGGTTGAAAATAAGATTGTGATCGGTGATCGTCATAGTTATATTCATTAACTCCAACCCTTTATCATAAAAGATCAAAATTACCTTTTCCTATTACAACTAAGGGTCAGTTCCAAGATTTAAGAGATTCTTTTTTCACCACCCTCTCATTCAAAGGAGACATGCGTGGTTTGCCCACCAACAGAAAAAGAAAATACACAATAGAAATACTAGCTGACTGATTGAAACCAATATGATCACTATAGTCCAAATGAAAAACGTACAGATTTAAGTATTCATTTTGGAATGAACCATTAAATTACTACCCAATCTTTAAAATTAATTTTAATTTGGAAATACATGTTTAATATTGTTTCAACATAAATAAAGGTTTTTGGGCCCATATAAACCTAGCCAAGTTAAGCCCAAGACCCTTGGTTTTATGATCACTCCCTTCTATTCTTTGGGCTACAATTGCCAATCAAAGAACCGAGGAGGATGCTTCTTCATGTCTTCACTGTTGTCCTAATTAATTGGCTAACCACATCCTTACAGGGTACAGCCTAGGGATTAAGAAGAAATGACATAGGAAGTAAGAAGCTCGAGTATGTATATCTGGGTCCGTTTGATTTTGCTTCTGCTGTTTTCTGTCTAGAAACAACAGAAATGGAAAACCAATTTTCATGCTAAGAAATTATTTTTAGAATTGCAAAAAGGTATTCGATTTTTCTTTTCTAGAAACATTTTCAACAGTGCAATAGGGGGTGCTCTCAGGTTCAAGACACGAGTGAAGGCACGATGTTGGAGTTGTAAGAAATGCTTCGTAGAGATGAGCTTCAGAAGGATGAAGATAGTCCAGAATTGTGAGCTTCACAGAACCAGGTTGAAGTTGCCGCTTCTGGGTAGCGAGAAATTTCAACAATGGGTTGGGGTTGGGGAAGGTCATGTGAAGTATCAGCTTTTCATCATTTTCATCCCTCCCACTTGTTTCTAGAAATAGAAAAACAAGTTTGACTTGTTTCCCCATTCCGGTTTCTAGACACAGAAATATGTATAAATTTCTATTTCAAAACACAAGTGAAACAAAACAGAAAAACCATACGGTTTTTTGGGTTTTTTTTTTTTTTTTTTTCTAAGCACAGAAAAATGAAAAAACACGTTTCTAAAACCAAAATCAAACGGCCGAATGGATCCAATCACAAAACACTGGTGGAAGACAAAATTAATTATTACATTCCCAGACATCTTAATAAAAAGGAAAAGGAAAAGCATGCATGCAAATGTTGCTGCTTGTTCATTTTTTAGGTTGAGTAGTAAAATGATAAGATGGAAAAAACAGTCTGTAATACAGTCAAGACGATGAGAAACACAGCAACACCGACTGAAATTGATGACCATGTCGTGTTGAAGTAGTCATGTCTCAGACTTGCCTTCCATTTATTCCATGTTTTATTGTGATACTCCTCCAAATCCTTAACAACACCAGAGAAATAAGGTTCTCTAGCCACAACTTGTTTGCCGATGTTGTTAAATAAGGTCACCACATCTTCTCGGTTGCCACGGTTGTTTATAATAATTCCCTTTTGCTCTAACAACTCAATGTCTCTGGCGGTGTCAATGAGCCAATCCTTGAAGACTGTGTAGGCTGTGAAATACTCAATACAGACTTCTCCTTTTTCAGAGGCAATGAGGTTTCTTAGGAAGAGTTCTGTGTCGTCGAAGATCGTGATAGTTGGGATTGTCAATAGTCCCTTGTTTACATCAAACTCTATGTCAATACGTAAGCGGCAAATACCCTTCACAATGTTTCCTCCTTGTAGTTGGAGATGATGGGACAAGGACACATCGTAAAAGATCAAGAAAATGCTTTGCTCCGCCCTCTGGCATTGGTAGTGATTTTATATCTTCATCACTGTCAAGGTTTGGGCCATGAAGTCCTTGTGTAAACCCATCTAAGAGACGCATAGATGTAGTGACTACTGGTCAAGGTATTGTACGGGGGAGTTAGTTCATAACCATCAAAGATTAGGTCATATAAATGCTTAAGAACAAAGAAGGGGAGCTGATTTTCAAGCTTAATCAAGTCAATCTTGATTTCATAAATCAGTGAACAATTCGATATGAAATGATCCTTGTCCTCTAATACGATAATCTCGAGGAACTCAAGTATAAAGCAGCCATCTATCACCATCATCTTCACAAACTCATCTTTTCCCAGCTCCATTATGGTATCTGAATAACATTTGTGAGCTTTTTCTTCCAAATTACTCACATCTTTGATATAAACATCTAAGGTTTTTTCCCCAGGTCGATTTAGAAGGTGATTTAAATAGTGCAACTTACGTGTGTGCATGGTTTGTAAGTGTTCATCCTTATAGTGCAAAGGGCCAATTGAGACTGATTGATGTGTGTAGGCTTCTGGTTTTAACCTGTGAAGCAGCCTGGGAACTCATTATATATCATAAATGGATTGCAAGGAACTAACCGTTTCTACTTCTTTCTCAATATTGGACATCAATGTCTTGATTTCATCATTGTTTTCTTGGTGGTCATCATCATGTCCTGCTTCTTCAATTATATTTATAGAAGAATCAGAACTAGAAGAAGTAGCAAGAGAATTGGCCATCGAGTATTGAAGCTCTCTACCGCTCTTTCCAACTAATAGTCAATATCACAACAATAACATAGATATATATCAAGAGTCTAGTAAAAATAACTAGAAGATCACAATTGTATAGCTCAATATATCTAGCTTCAATGAGATAAAAATTTGGAATAAAAAAAAAAAAAAAAACCATTACACAAGGTCACTTAGGGCCCATTTGATAACGTTTCAAGAAACACTTTTCTGCAGTTTCTGTGTCAAGAAACGACAGGAATGGAACAAAAAGAGTTTGATAAACTCGTTTCGCTTCTCCTATTTTCATAAATAGAAACCAAAGCTTATAATGATTTCTGTTCCTAGAAACGGACATGATGAATTAAGTATGACTTGTTTTGCCGTTTCCAGAAACAAGTGAAGGAAGGGATTTTGGATTGTGCCTAATAAAAAAGCTATACTACAGTGAACGATTCAGATCTTCCTTCTCTGCTCCGTCCTTCTACTCTTCTCCCTTGCAAGTGCCACCTTCCACTACAACAGCCCCACAAGCCTACCATAGATATCATAAGCTCTTCTTGCACTCTCCCACTCTTTCTTGAGCCTTGCTCGCAACTTCACCGCCCTTCACAATCCCAAACCCGTATTCACAATCTTGAAACCCTAAATTCTCAATCTGATCATTGCTTACCTCAGATTGGTACTTCTGAGGCTAAGGTTGAAGAGAGGGTGGAACAGCAACAACAGGGTCAATCAACGAGCTCTCTCCGTTTCAAAACAAACACAACAGAGAGGGGGAAAAACTTCAAGAAGAAGAAGAAATAAGAAAGAGATCTTGGGAATCCACAACTGAAACAAACAGATCAAAATCCAAAAAGAAAAAAGACGAGTTCAAGCTCGATGGTGACACAGACAAAGAAGATTGGAAAACGAAACCAAGGATTGGTTTTCGAACCCTAGCTCCCTGTGCCCCCTTCGTCTTCGTCTCCGATCGACATTCTCGATTTTTATGCACGATGGCCGATGAGTCTTCATCCAACCGTGTTGAGCCCACTTGCCTCATTCCACTTCTTCGTATCCATTCTCATCGATTACATTGACATTTTCTCTAAGGGTATTGAGCCCCTTGCCCATTCTTCTTCTCCATCTTGTCCTGTCCCCAGGCTATTATAGAGGCGGCTAACCCTTGTGTGATTGAGAGAGAGAAAGCTGGAGCACTGAGAATCATGGTTTCTAGTAAGGGAAAAACAGAGAGATTTGAAGGGTTAGAAGTCGAAAACAGGAAAAACAGAGACAGAGAAACGGTTCCAGAAACAGGGTTTATCAAACACCTAAAATTTCGTTTCTGTTCCCAAAAACGGAAATTTATGTTTCTACCTTTTCTTGACACAGAAACGTTATCAAACAGGCCCTTAGTACCTACATGGCCACATGCCAAAAACGAAGTATGAAGTCAGATTAAGAATTAAACAAGGTTTTTTT
>NC_056570.1:8946542-9006542 GCF_013358625.1 Macadamia integrifolia
AAAATTTGTCCCTTTTTAATGCATTTACTCGGGCGAACCTGGGGTTTTTGGTGCATACAAGTATTTTTGTTGGAACGTTGGTGTGTTAATTTCCTTCGAATAGGTTTGGTGCACTTACTCTTATAACTCGTGAGCTGGCAGGATGGACCTCCATCATTTTCTTTGACGTCTTTTCTGAAGAGCTGAAAAGAGCGGGCTGAAATTTTCTGCAGGCAAACAATGGGGCATAGTGCGTTTACATCAGCTCGTTTGGTCTAATATTTTGGTGACGGGTGCAGTATAATCTTTGAACTGTGCTCAGTATTTAAAGATTTATCAGAGCAGGTCTCATGTATCCAGTCTTTGGCATTTTGGTGAGATATGCCTTTCTCATTAAGAGGCTAGAATGAAAAATGGGGCTGGTATTGGAGTGAGAAGTTGCCTATTTATGGGATGTTGGTCTTGCTGATTGAGCGCATAGAAGGTATATGTTTGCATGCTGTTGGAGGTTGTAAGTGAGCTTTCAGTTTTATTTCTAGTCGTTGATTCGCCATTACTGGTAGATATGAAAAGATGAAAAATTTTAGGGATCACAATCTTTCTTTGTTGGAAATTAATTGCATGTAATTATTGTGTGGGAGGAAAAAGTTGTTTGTTTGGCTCTGTGTCTTAGTAATGCTTAGTTGAATTAAATTGTTGTTGCAGTATACTCTTTGGTGGTTATAATCTTATGGGTCACCAAATTTGACTTGTGACTACTAAGGAGATACTGTTATTGCATTTTCTATTTGCACGTGTGTGAAATTAATAGATCTGAAATATATTTGACTGTTACTCATTTCCCCTTCCTCACTATAGAGGGTGGAAAAAGGGCGGTTCTCGATATTTGGGTTCCATGTAGATGTTCATTCTTTGATATGGTCGAGCGGTGGCTTGATCCATTGCTGCCAGATAAACTGTTTCTAAAATGTGACAGTTTATCATATTCCTCAAAGAATTGGAGAAAGTTTTCTTTTGCGGTGGGAAAAATTATTACGTATCTAAATCTTGTCTAACCCCTCTAGTCTCTCTAGCTTGCATTTGCTAGCTGGAAGGACTTGCATTCACATCAAGGCCCTCCATTCAGTTGATGTGCACTGGAGGGGCTGGAGAGGATTTGGAGGACATTATCATGGATTGGGATCTTCTCTAATGACTCTCCCTTCAATGGCTCTCTAACCTTTTACACGCAAGCTTGGCTATGTGCCTTAGATGTTGGATTGCAGAGTTCAAATGCCTGTAGTGAGCATTGAGGTGCAATGAACATCCAATGATTAGGAGGGTTTAGTCAAACATTCTAATTGGTGGATGTTGCATCCTCACTGTCTCACCACAGACGATTTTGACGCCGAATTGTGTGCCTGTTAGATGTTGAGAACGAAAATCATTTGGAATTTGTTGGTGGCCAGAAGTAAGTTTCACTGTTTCCTCATATGCAATCTTTCACCATGGCCTGAGAAAAAATTTACTTCTTTTACCAAAAAAAAAATGAGAAAAAAATTACTCTCCTAAAACTAAATGATAGGAGACAAGTATTTTGAAAACGCTGCTCACCAGGCATTTGACATGTGTCTGAGAGATAAAAAATTAACAAATTAATAGACCCAGATGCCTTTGACACGTGCAGATTCCCCCTTCGTCATTATGGGGGAGGGGAATTTGCATAAATAGAGAAATAGACATCCACTGGAGTGTTCATCACTTGATCTATTTTATAAAAAAAAAAAAATGTTCATCACTTGATCTATTTTATAAAAAAAAAAAAAAATCATCACACTTGATCTATTTATAAAAAAAAAAAAAAATGTTCATCACTTGATCTAGGATCTATTGAGACAATCATCTCAGGCAGTATCGCCATCGTCGTCGTCTTCGTCATCGGGGATGGTAACAACATTCCTTGGCAAAGTTTGAAGGCCCACAACATTTGTCGCCTCTTCATTTATTGACTCTTGGACAGCAATTGCCAAAGTCAGCTTACTTCCTTTAATAGCAGAGCGAGACGTGGCATTTGGGAGACTCAGAGAGAGCCTAAAGACCCTAAGAACAGGGAGGGAGGGTTCGAACTTCGAAGGTGGGGTTTGGAAATTGTCTTCACTCTTCGTCCCTTCTAATCGGATTTTAGGGTAATTCCATCCATCATCCAACCAGAAAAAAAAAAAAAAAAAAAAAAAAAAAGTTTACATTCCCTTTATTTCTTCCTCTCCCAAAAAATGCGTTCTTCTGGGGCATCTCCGCCTCTAACAGTTCTCTTTCTTCTTGGTTTGGTTCTCTTTGGTCATATTCGCCCCTCTTTATCTTCTTTCACTTCTGATCTCTTCGACACCTGGTGCGAACAGTATGGCAAGTGTTACTCCTCTGAGGAAGAGAAGCTCTTCAGGTTCCGCGTGTTTGAAGACAATCTCGCCTTCGTTACGCACCACAATAGTTTGGCCAATTCCTCTTATACCCTTTCCCTCAATGCTTTCGCTGACCTTACCCACCATGAGTTCAAGGCCTCCCGGTTGGGCCTCAGCCTCGCTTCTGCTGATGCCCTTGGCTTTTCCCCTCGAAATTCTTCATCTTTCTCAACTCCCAGTTTCTCGGCTCAACTTCCGTCTTCCATCGATTGGAGAGAGAAAGGTGCAGTCACGAAGGTGAAAGATCAGGCGAGTTGTGGTATGTCCCTGTGGCTCTTTGTTTCTCTTCACTTGCATCTTAATTATGATGTCTGCTTTGAGTACCCTTTATAAAATATTTCTGGTTTAAGCATCCATGCTTGATTCCTTACTTCGTAAACAAGTATAAATACTAAGGAAAGCATTGCAATAAGTGGTTGGCTTTTCAGTGTCTCCACAAACACCAAACTGGTCCAAAAACTGAGTTGTTCCTCCTTTTTAGTCATCGATAACCCTAACAAGTTCAGTTCCTCTAATGTATATTGCATCTGTTAAACAACCCTTTTCGATTTCCCAATTGGAAGGGGGGGGGGGTGCTTATCAATATTGCCTGATCCACACTTTTTTTATGGTGTCTCTAATGATCCTTGTTTCTGTTTTGGGGTTTTAGAATCAAAGGGCCTTGCCTTGACTATACCCAACCTTGCATTGAAAAGACAAATAAATTTGCTTACTTTTGATTTCCGAATTGTGTAATGAATTGAAAAGACAGAAGTCTTTAAAATAATTCCTCCTGTTTTAACACAAGGCCATCTAGTAAGCAGGCCCATTTAGACTTAAAACAGTCTCTTGGCCTTACCCTAACAGGATATTTGATATCCCAAATTAACGATAACTTGGGAATGAAGAGAATTTGTGTGCAGTCTATTAAAACAGTCTCTTGGCCTTACCCTAACAGGATATATGATATCCCAAATTAACGATAACTTAGGAATGAAGAGAATTTGTGTGCAGTCTATTGTAAGTCTTGAATGTACTAGATCCTTGGCTTCAGCTGCACCCCAGTTTGGTTGATTTGAATCCCCAGTTTATCTGAGTTGAATCAAGCTCATCAATCAAACAGTTAAAGTATTGAGCTCCAGACCATTTTGTTTGTGCCTGTCTTTAAGGATTTGCACAAACATGTTATTTTAATGAACATCCAGATTGGTCTATTCAGAATATCATAAGCTACAATAAATAAAAAAAATGTTACTTGA
The DNA here is from genome assembly GCF_013358625.1 of Macadamia integrifolia. Lineage (NCBI taxonomy): Eukaryota > Viridiplantae > Streptophyta > Magnoliopsida > Proteales > Proteaceae > Macadamia > Macadamia integrifolia. The sequence goes on from NC_056570.1 coordinate 8,950,198, forward strand.
ACATAAAGTAACATTTAATTCTGGCATAAAAGTGACAGAGAGAACCACATATCATAATCCCATCAAGTTCTCAAAACTAAGGTGGAACTAATAATGTCTTCCACTTTAAGCTGAACCTAATAAAAATCAACATTCACAGGTATTATGTACATGATTTGTTTTACAAAATATGGATGTCTAATGAGGTACAGGGCTCGATTAGAGGGTGAATAGGTCGCTATTGTGGAATCTGTAGCTGAGATATTGTTGATTAAATTGGTTGTTTTCTTCTGCTTCTGAATATTGTACTATGGTAGTTTATTTTGTGGGAGCACTGGTTATTAATCATGTAAAATGAACATTGCTTGGTTCCTCATGTTTGGGATAGACAACTGAAGCCAAATATTTTCTTTTCTTGAAAATTAAAAATTCATTTTTTGAAACACTTTTTCATGGAATAGATCTCAATAGAATCTTTCCATGCCATATTCTTAATTTTAGGAACATAAAAGAGAGAAAAATGTAATGTTGGTCCAAGTAATAGTATACTTGGTTCATGATTGATTTTGGGGTAAGTATGGAATTATATTGAGAATTATCAGAATTACTCGGGTGAACAATAAATTCGTATGGTTCATACTTTGAAATGAGAACTTTAATAATTTTTCTACAACATTGTTGCTCTTCTTCTTAATTTTGTTGGTTCTGAACTCTTGCATGGCTGTAACTAGTGGCAGGTTCTTGTTCCTTTTTTTAGCCTTGTCTGGGGATTATTCTAATTGGTTTCTTTTCCAGGTGCTTGTTGGTCTTTCTCTGCCACTGGTGCAATTGAAGGCATAAATCAGATTACCACAGGATCTCTTTTGAGCCTCTCGGAGCAAGAGTTAGTTGATTGTGACCGATCTTTTGATACTGGGTGTAGTGGAGGACTTATGGACTATGCATTTGAATGGGTTATAAAAAATCATGGGATTGACACAGAAGAGGATTATCCATATCAAGGAGGAGAAAAGACCTGTAATAAAAATAAGGTAATGGTCCTTCAACACTCCCGCCCCCCCCAACCCCCACCCCCACCCCACCCCCACACCCAACCAAAAAAAAGAAAAAAGAAAAAAAGAGAGACCACAACATTTGTTTGTGGCCAACTGAAAGCTTACCTTTTATTAAACTGGTTCTTCTGATATGTTATCTGTTGTTGTAGCTAAAAAGACGAGTTGTAACCATTGATGGGTATGTTGATGTGCCTCCCAATAGTGAGGAACAACTACTCCAGGCTGTTGCATCTCAACCTGTGAGTGTAGGTATATGTGGTAGTGAAAGAGCTTTCCAGTTGTACTCAAAGGTGTGTCCTTAAAATCAATTTTCAATTAAAAAATACTTTTCCATTAGGAACCAAAAGGCTTGATGTGGGGTTTTTCAATACTTTCCTAACAGGGGATCTTCTCTGGCCCATGTTCAACTTCTTTGGATCATGCTGTATTGATTGTTGGTTATGGTTCAGAAAATGGAGTTGATTACTGGATTGTGAAGAACTCCTGGGGAACAGGTTGGGGAATGAAAGGCTACATTCACATGGTGCGAAACAGTGGCAATGCACAAGGGGTTTGCGGTATAAACATGCTAGCTTCGTATCCAACTAAGACTAGTCCTAACCCCCCTCCTCCACCTTCCCCTGGTCCAACTAGATGTAGTCTCCTGTCCTACTGCTCAGAAGGTCAAACCTGTTGCTGTACGCGGCCGTTATGGGGCTTCTTATGCTTTTCATGGAAATGCTGCGAGCTGGATTCAGCTGTGTGTTGCAATGATCACGTTTCTTGTTGCCCTCATGATTATCCAGTTTGTGATACCCAAACGAAGCGATGCCTCAAGGTTTGTATTCCTTTTCTTTCACTTGATAAAACACTTATTGCCGACCTTATTAAAGAAATCTTCAAGCACATCATCCAATTGTGGTTAATCCTGTAAGCTCTAATGGTTGAAATTACTATACTGCAACCATAGTAACGAGTGCTTGCATTGCTTGATACTGGTACTACTAGAATACCAGAGCTTGATTTTCCTTCATGTGCTTATTTGGACTAACATGCCTGCAGAGTTCTGGGAACTTCACAAGAGTAAAAGGGATTGAGAAGGCAAGTTCTTTTGGGAAGTCTGGAGGTTGGAATTCTATTCTTGAGGCTTTGAATTGGTAAAATCACTAGCATTAAGGTACTGTTATTATTATTCGCTGTTTTTGTTATGATCATCAATATTGTTTCTTCACTATACTTCACATTATCTGTACATCAAACAGCAAAAAATTTTATATTGGTTCAGAATTTTCTATGTTATTGAGAAATTGTACTACGCTCAATTTCACCATTTAGATGTGTGGATCACTGAAACAAGGTGTACTCATCCTGTCAACCAATATCATCCTTTCCTCTGTATTATCTGATTTAACCTGTATTATTTTTCATTGCCTTTCTTCTGAAAGTCTCAAATCTCAAGAGACTTAAGAATATAAAATAAGGGGAAACCTAATTATAACCAAATGTGGTTATAATTAGATCTGTAACTGTGGCTTCTGCCACATGGAATTGCAAATTTGACTGTTGGATGTCTAAGGAATTGCCTAGCTTGGCCGCATGTGAAATTTCCGCCTCAAATTCAATCATTGACCCTTACCGTCTAATGTAATCCCCTCTTGCATATATCCATGCACCCACTGTAGTCCTATTGACCCTTCCAATCTGGAATTATACTAAAATAACGTAGGGAAGTTATGTGTGGCACACCATATAGTTATACAGGCAAGAACTAGGAAATGAGAGGGGTCACTACACAGAGAACCTACCTAATGGAAGTTTTTTCTATTTTGTATGTTGAATGAAGTTTTTCTTTTCTAATCTCAGTCCAGTTGACTCAGGATCAACTGATTGAACCCAGAATCCAAGCCTTAAATCCATAACTACAATGTGGGGATTTAATGCTTCGTAAACACTACTGAAACTTTAACTAAAGTGCATGAAATTTTCGACTGGTTCTACTAGTAAACTATTGAGTTTGTTGTGGCTGAGACTTGGGATTGGACATTTGTTTTCACTGCTTCCCTTTCTCTTATAACCCTTCTGGCCTTAGGGGATGAATATGGATCAATTTTGTTATTATGTGGGGGAAAAGAAAATCCCCAAAGTGATGGGGATTGACATTTTCATTGATTCTCAAATCATGTAGACTGGTTGCTTCTATATCATCTAATTATTGAGTGATTCTCAATTTTATCCAATGAGAAAGTTTTCATATATCTAGGGTGAACTCTTCGCCCATGAATCTACCGCCACTATTATCTGCCTCCTACAGGTCAGAGGTCCAAAATGCCCTTCATTATTCCTAGAGTACCATCCAATCACCATGATGACCATTGGCTGAAGAGATTCCTTTTCTCTGTGGGTGAAGAGAAACTCAGTCCTTTATCCAATATCATTGTTTGAAACATCAGTTGTTTTTTGTAGATAATCTTCCACAACACGATGGGGAGTGAATTGCATTACTTCACTATGATTATTTCGTCTATATCATTTATTCATGTTGTCCAACATGTAAAGGGTAGACATCGGAATTTCACAAATTAGGACAACTGTACCATGCACATCTCTACAGGACTCTCTATTCCCCCTCCTGGCTCTGGCTCTGGCTCCGGCTCTGGCTCCGGCTAACCTTGTTATCCTCCCTCTCCCTCCCTGTCCCTGCCCTATACTACCCTGCTTGCTCACCCGCCCTCTGCATGGGTGGGGCTCCTCTCCTGCGTAATGGAAGCAGCTGCACAGATCCAGTGCCCTAAGGTGCCTTGAACCGTGTACCCTGGGTTCCGTGTTAAGGTATTCTAGGACATTGGATCTGAACTCCCACCTGAGGTTGCTACTTCACATCACCCACTTGTGGCCCACAATAATATTCAGTCCTTTACTCAACGTAATGGGATTCTCCGACCGTGTACCTTTTTGAGTGCACAATAATTTAAGTTTATAATTGTTTCTCTTGTTTCTTTCTCCTAGACGAAGATGAAGAATCACCGAAATATTCATGTTAATGTTTTCACGTTTGGCATTTCTTACGCGTCAAAAGTTAGAAGGAAATACAGAGAACTGAACCAATAAGCAAGTGCCTTCTTCCGTTTCACCAATTCTTGCATCGCGGTTGGTTTGAGTCATCCAAATTTCCTCCCTCCCTCTGCAAAATGGAATAATGGATGGAGTTACCCTGTTTCTCTGGCGACTTGTGATACAACCCCATATTTCTCTACATGGTTTATGCATTTCAACATTTCAGAAATATAAGGTTCCATATTACAGGGGGCAGGCACTTCATCGCTCATTTTATGCCGTTTGCTCTCCTTGCCATTTACTCACTATAGCCATCATGCGTCCCTGACCTTTGCTCCTTGTAGCCATGGCTCTCATCCCCGTTTTTCCTTGTTTTGCTATCTGCAGAACGCGACACGTGGACAACTTTAAGACCAACGCACCGGATGTAATAATCCTCACCCAATCTTGACCGTTGGTCTCCTTGTTGTCCATGTGTCGCTTTTTGCAGGTAGCAAAACAAGGAAAAACATGAATGAGAAAAACAGAGGATTTTGATCCCCTTCCTTGAACTCCATCAATCCCCAGCCAGCACCTCCCTCACCAACCTCCACCATTACCCTATTTTGTCTCCGCAATCCCTTGCGTACATAAGGAGCTTTTGTTTGCCAATTTTAACCCACTGAACATTGTTTCTCTCAAGATTCTATCGTATGTGAATTCCTAAAATTTGCCCCTACTTTACCCGAGAAAAAGACTTATCACTCTGTAGTGACACCTAGAAGGAACCCTCACCCCTTAATGGTGCAGGGACCATGCGAATATGCGACCAGGTACTCTTCCCTTTTCTTATAAGGGATTCAATTCTAGTTTTAATCGTAGATGGTTCTATACTTCTATATCTAGACTCCAGATAGAACCCCAAAAAACAAGGAGAAAAAGGAGACTCGTTTAATTGCAATCTCAACAATTTTGACTCACGATTTCACTTTTTGGCTCAAAACAGCAAAACAGAAGAAGGGTTGCAGAAGATTTTTTTTTTCTTCTTTTTACAATTCAATGAATTCTTTAACTATGGTTATTTAAGGGAAAGGAATGGGCACCCATTATAGGCGCCAAAGAGGGCAAATGTTTCAGCCTCCCAACACATTAAATAAAGAAAGAAGAGAGGGATGTGGGGGAAGTGAATTAGGCGATGAAGTGCCCCCTGTTGTCCCTTTAATAAGAATTTTAAGACTTCCGAACCACTAATTGTAACAAAAATAAGGTTATAAAAAGAGGAATTTCAGTTGCTGCTCCCCAGAAAGAGGTTCTTGTTACAGGCCCGTTTCGTGCCATGGAGAGTAAGAGCTGTTTATATATATTTCCAGTGAAGAATTGCCACTAAAAACTAGTAGTAGGCAACCAATTCCAGTTTCTCCAGTGCCCACCTCCACAAATAACTACTCCTCAGCTGCGAAAGATAGGGGGAATGGATTTGGATGTGAAGTAAGGACTGGACACCACTCTCTCCCCTTAATGGTTAGCTTTTAATGGTGTGATTTCTACTCGAGTTCCAACAAGTAAATATCAATACAAGACAATTCCAGATGGAGAAAAATGTTTAGTTTTCAATTATATGAATGCCTTTGTGCTTAATCTTCCTTGATGAATCCATCCACAAGTTCATGAATTTTTCATAGTTCAAAAATTTGACGATCCTCCATTCTGTACTTGGTAAGATTAAACACAAAGAGTAGTTCCAAATGTTGGGGTGGAGGCCAAGGAATTGGCATTCAAATCTAAACAAGAATCACAACAATTCGAGTTCAACTGAGATCAGAAATGAAACCTTCTGTACCTGAAAGTAAAATGTAAAAGCCAGAGAAGATTCATCTGGAAAACCAATTCAAAGTTGATAGATGTTGCTCATATGCAACAACAAAAGATTACCATTCCTCAGCAAGCAATGTCCGAGTGTGGATTGGGGGGAAATCATGCATGCATCATCTTGGCTATGAAGCAAGTTAAACAAGGACAAGGAATTGATTGGAGGAAAACCAAAATAAGCTTCAAAATTTACAATCTTTACGATTAAATCATCCTTACAGTGAAAAGTAGTTGTTGCTGTGCATTAGATACAAAGTTTTCTATTTTCCCTCACCTCAGTGCTCACGCAGAAGATGATGGGAAGACATCTTTGACGGCGGAGGCAGCAGTCAAATAGTTCAGGGTATTCCTCAATGTCTCCTTTTCTCTCTTCAATCTCATCACCGTATCCTCGAGCTCCAATAAAGCTTGTTGTTCTCTGGGAGCTCCTTCGAAAGTACCCCCCACGAAGAAGGAAAACGGCGTCGGAAACAAATTTCGCCTCAAATCCTGAGTTTCAGTCTCCGGCTTACCATTCAATCTATTAGACAAGCGGATAACATCTTTCATGTAGGTCTCCACCTCATTCGCTAAGGTGTTAAGATCGTTATCCCCGTCCGCCGAGGGTCTATCCTCCAGCCAGTTGACCTTGGCAACCAAGTAAGGTTTGGTGCGGACGATACTCGAGACACGGAATCGCTCCTGGCCCTTACAGATGAGGAAGAATCGGTCATCGACAAGGCGTTCGTGCTTCACAACCTCCCCAACGCAGCCGACGTCTGCGGTGCCTGTGGCGGTGTCGCAGTAGATGACACCGAATCGGAGATCGGTCTGGAGGAGGGTGTGCATCATCATGCGGTACCGGAATTCGAAGATCTGCAAGGGGAGGATGGCACCGGGGAAGAGGACCAAAGGAAGAGGGAAGAGAGGTAGTTCCACGAGGTCATCGGATTTGGGGGATCCGGTGTGGTGCTTCTCGGAGAAGGAAGAAGCGGAGCAATGGAGACTCGGTCTACGGCGAAGACGATGATTACGAGTACGAGAAGGAGAAGAAGCTATGGTTTTGTAGAGACGATTGGGATTCTTGGATGAATCAGGGTTTAAGGAGGAAGTAGGAGATGGGTGTAAGTAGGGTTTGTAAGTGAGGGTAGAGGATGAAGAGGGTAACAGCTGAGGGAGTGCCATTAATGTAATCCTTTCCGTCGTCTCGTCGAAGGCTTTGAGGGCTTCTTTCAGACAGCTTCTGAACTATGAAGAAGAACAGTGATAAGCAGCATAGATACTGGAAGATCTGTACCTCTTCGTTTTCTCCATACGCAAATGTAATAGTACAGCAGTGATGATAGGCTCTCTACCCTTTTCTTCTCTCTCTCTCTCTCTACAAATCTCTACAAAATCTGGTGGATAGCGTAGATTTGAAGGTGGAGGAAGGGATGTTGTGGATATGGCGAGAGGTGTGGGTGGAACCGTGGAATAGGAGAGAGGGAGAAACGCAAGGATATCCTAGTTGAGAAGAGAGAGAGAGAGAGAGAGAGAGAGAGAGAGAGAGACCCAGCGATGATGGGACCGTTCTCAAATTAGGGATAAGCGTTGAGTTGAGTTTTGAATCTTTGATTGGATGCTATGGTTCGCAGTTTCTCACGTGTCAACAGTTTATTTGTATTTATATGACACGTGTGTTCATGTTTCAGATATTCAGTGGTAAAGGTGTCAATTCCACTCAGCAAAGATAAATGATTCAACAACCCGTTTAAGAAAAAAACTAAAGTCCAAAAATCGACTGGCCGTTTATTTAGGGCCGTTTGATTTTGTTTTAAGAAAATGTTTTTCCGTTTTGTTATGTGCAGAAACGGAAAAACATCAAAAAAATAATTTTACTTTTCTGTTTTATATCACTTGTTTTTAGAAATAGAAATAGAAATTTATGCATATTTTTGTATTAGGAAAAAGGAATGGAGAATCAAATTAGACTTGTTTTTCTGTTTCTAGAAACAAGTGAGAGCGACAAAAATTGTGAAAAACCCAATACTTCACTCGACCTACCTAAATCCCAACCCCAACCCATTGTTGAAACTGCTCGAGATTCAAATGCAACAATTCCAACCTAATTGTGTGAAGCTCACAGTTTCAAATTGTCTTCATTCTTCTGAAGTTCATCTCCATGAAGCATACCTGGAAGTCCAATGTCATGCCTTCACTCTTGAGTTGCATTCCTATAACATCGTGCCTTCACTCATGTTTTGAACTCGACTACACTGTTGAAAACATTTTAGGAAACAAAAAAATCTAGCACTTTTTTGCAATTCTAAAAATCGTTTCTGAGCACAGAAACAGAAAAAATTGTTTTTTCTGTTTCTAGACACAGAATCAGGATAAACAAAATCAAACGAGCCTTGCGTCCATGCTCACCATATGATTCGGGTGGTCACTGTGCAAGGGTAACAAAATGATGAGACTCGACTGAGCCCAACTGGGTGACACCCCCATTCAATGGGATCAGTCGTAGAAAAAGAAAAGCATTGAGCAGGATGTTATACCAAGGTTTTATTTTATGGTAGCCGGGTACCAATATTGATTTAGGCAAAGATGGATTAGTCATACCAGCCTGATTTCAATAAAAAAAAAATTCCTGCAAGAGCAATGCAAGAAGGTATATATATGCACACTACACCAATGAGGGGTTAAATGATGGTACCATCCAATGGGGTCTACATGGGGAGCCATATGCTCACAATAGAAGAGAATGTTAGTGCGAGGCCCATTGCCCATTATGTGAAAAGAGTAAAAAAAAAAATCTATACAAAGGTAATGTAACATTCTTTTTCCATATGTATATGATAGGAGAAAAAGATTATTGATAGGTTGCATGACTCCTGCTCCCAAACATGGGGTGGTTTGGGAAAGGAGGGGGGGGGTGTGTGCCAAAATGATGGCCATGGTGAAATGAGAAAATTCCATCCAGTTAATGCCCCCACACATGTTCTCATTGGCCCTCATGTTGATGCAGGGCCACACGACCAAGCAACGATGCCCCACCCATATGACACATATGATGTATCGGGATTGGGGTTGTCAAACATCTTTGTCTGCTGTCCAATTCCAAATTTTGAATCCATGAGACTTACCCATATTACTGGGCAACACACCTCCTGGCTGCTGCTCAGTGATAAATTGACAACAACCATTATAATCTGAAAGTGTTACAAAATAACCACTTCCTAGTATGCATCATCTTTCCAACCATGAGCTTAAGCTGCACCATTTGCAGAGATTTTGAGCAGAACTGTATCTTTCTTGAGGCACCCTCTATTGCCTCTAATGTCTTGTATTATGTGACTAGGTTGTGGGCTCTCAAGGTCCTTAAATGTCCATAGGATCATTCGAGAATTTTGCATCTCTTTATTTTCCTATAATTGCTGAGATAAAAGGTTATGGGACTTTCATCGTATTTACAAAGAAACATAAAGAAGAGAGCATGTAGCAAATTCTCCAATGTCAGTGAAAACTGCTATCATCTCTTTCTAGAACACGCATTTTCTACGCATGAAGATGTGTGTGTGTGTGCGTGCGTGTGTGTGTGTGTGTGTGTGTGAGAGAGAGAGAGAGAGAGAGAGAATATCATGAAATAGTCAGGTCATCCCATTCTCCAAGCTTCACTCTCCCCCCCGCCCCCCCTTCACCCACTTTTTTTTCTTTTAAAAAGCAGAGTTCCTAGTCCCTGGTTGTTTCTAATCCATTACAGCTACATTCAGATCCAATCTTAGCGAACTTTCAAACAGAAAACATCTGGATTTTGCTCAATCAGTTCTGCAAGCAGCACCCAAAGAGTCAGAGCAGGGTAAACAATATCTCCGAAATCCACATCAGGTTTGGGAGGTCTTGCAGTTACAGAATCTTGTGGAAGTTCAAGCCCCAGGCCTAAACCCTTGATAAAGATTCAAGCCCAATGACAACCCCATTCACACCCTCTGCATGCATGCCATTGTCAAACCTGGATAGAGAATCAAAACTCTTAAGGATGGTTTGATCCGTTACATTGGATGCCCTTCACTTCTTAATTTTGCATTCACTGTTGGCAATATCCATCATAAAGGAATCCATAAAAATAAGAGCAGAAGTATTCAGAATAAAGACCAAACAAAATCTCAGAGAAGTCCCTTCCCTTTAAATGTTATGTCCTTTAAATGTTATGTATGCCTCAACAAGGGGGAAACCCATTCATTTCGACACAATCCAATAAAAATATGGCAGGAGTTGGAGAGTAAAAGAGAACGCCATGAATAAAGAAACATCTGAAATAGTCTTGCATCTTATGGGTTGGGATGATATATATAGAAGAACTTGAGACGGGACACAGAAACCCAGAAAACAGGAGAGTTATGATACCTATTTACAGACCAACAAGAACCTCCTTGAACTTCCATGGGAAAGGTGTGGCTTTACAAACACCCAGACCAAATTAGATATGACAGTATGTGAACCAGCCTCATTCCCATAATATGCTGCTAACGATAAGTTTCTCTAAATTTCTGTTTGCCTAAAAGCCTCCGAGAGAGAGAGAGAGAGAGAGAGAGAGACCAAGATTACTTAAGAATATCTCTATCTTGCTGCATATGTATGTAAAGGTAACCATATCACCTCCTTCGGCGTTTGGTATCCACCTGTAAACCACCATAAAACCACATATATTAGTGCTAAGTACATAAAATTATGGCAATGTCTTGGCTGTGAATTTTCAGGAACATGGAAAAGTATGGGACCCATATAAATGGCTGTGTATCATAAGAGCATCTGGACACACTGTCAGATTTTATAGCCAAAGAAAAACAAAGTGCCACTCCTGGCCCCACTAATCAGCTTTGAACAGAAAATCATAGCCAATTCTTTCAAAGTATTGACTTAGAATGGCAAATCAAGGCTTCAAAAGGGGCATAAATTATAATCCAAGAGTTAAAACTGTACGTGTGTACAGACCCTCTAAACACACGATGTACAAATCACAGTTGTCAGGGCATCACCTAGAGTGTTGGATGGGCAAGGCGTGAGGTTGCTTTATTTTGGTGAATATGGTACTCACAAGGTATCACCTTCTACACCCTCACAAGATTTTGAACTAGGTGTGGTGTCATATTCATCAAGTTTTTATTATTGGTTTAGACGCTATAATACACCAATAGTACAATGCCATGAGAAACAGATATTACCATGTAAGTTATGAGGTATAAACCTAAGATTCAAAACTAAATGTATATTCTTTCCATGCACTTTGGTCGCCTAAGTGCCTGCCTAGGTAACAAGGCACCTAGCCACTGCCTTGATGCCTTGACAACTATGGCGCAAATACAATAAAACACTGGAGGGAAAATAGCGCATGAAATTTACCTTTGTTTCTGGGTGTCTAGAAGCATTGTGAGAGCTGTTCAGCTTCTTCTGATCTTCAGAGGAGCAACCTTGACAGAAGAAGTGTTCAAGTCTTTTCGCTTCCTCTGGAGTAAGATCTATACAATGGGGGTGGAACCTGGACCAGAAGCAGTATAATGTACATTTTAAATGTCTAAGAATATAATTTTCAGACTAAATTCATAGAACTGGGAAGCAAAAGAACAAACAAATTGATCCAACTAGAAAGGTAGTCTTTATTATCCAAAACAACTGAAGTGGTGGTTGCATGAAGCAATGACTTTTTCCTCAAGGACCTTAGCATCATAATCATAAACTATGTCCTCAAGAAGATAATATAATCCATTTCAATTATGGAAAATACATCTTCCGGTCTTCTGCGGAGATGCATAACAAACTCCATAAACTCCTGTTGCCAAACAATGAAATCTTATATAGTTCTATTTATACTATTTCATAGTAGACTATAGCTCTAGCATGCATCCATTTAAGGAAGGAGTACAAGGCTTCAAAAAGGATATCTGGCATTCACTAGACCAGGTAAAAGTGCATCTAACAGATTCCTGAAAATGCCAACGGTGCAATCTGGGTCAGAATAACCCTCATTGGAACGCTTGAGGGCCCACCCAAACAAAGAAACACTCAATTACAAGATTAAGTGACAAAACAGTTGATAGATTAATGTTTACAAAGAGGGTGGCAATTCTGTGAATAAGTTGAAGTTCATAAGGGGATGGGCAGAACAGTAATTTGCTAGAACTCCAAAACAAGAGCAAGGATTATAACTTGCTAGTAGAAAGGGTAAAGAACTAAAAGTAAAAACAGGACAATAGAGAATATGGGAGAAAGGGGAGGGGCATTGAAGGAAAGTAAGAAATTAGAAATAAAAGAAGTGAAATAGGGGTATTGTGTCCTATCTCCAGGCTCCAGTGCAAACCAGAGGCAGAAATGAGGGGTTCTACGATGGAGAGAACTCCTTCAAATACTCTTGGATCGACCTGAAATTCTTGGACAAGCTAGGTGTTCCCTAGCCCTATGAACCCCAAGCAACTAACCTTTGAGCAGGGAAGCTGGAGTTTGAAAACAAGCTGCTGAAACCACATCTGGCGGAAGATCAGGTCAGATCTAATCTTCACAATGAAGCTCACAGCACACACAAGCTTTCAATCTCGAGCTTGGCAGTTTGAATTAGCCCCAAGAGATGAACTTTGTTGCAAAATCTCAAGTAGAAAAGTGATCAGGGAAGGGAGATCAATCCCCAATCTTTCTGAGTTATCAGCACAGACAAAACAAGGGATGGGAAGTAAGTTCACGATACTCAGGTAAGAAAGGAACCACAAGAAGAAAGACAAAATAAGGAAAGAGAGATAGCAGGGAAGGAAGGAGAGAGGGAAAAAAAGAGAGAAAATACAAGGGCCAGCAGCCAACACTACACCATACCCAGCAAGGGTAAAACTCAACTCAATAATTCAATCAATTCAAATCTAAATTCTCCATCCTGTGGCAGAAAATTTAAAGAAGGAACACCCTTTACATAAAAATGGAAACCCAATTAAAATACGAAACTAAATAATCTAGGAAATTCATCAAATATAAAACTACCAAAAGATAATCTACCCACCCAAATAAAATAAAGATTGGATCCTATATTAACTACCAGCCCTATCTACCAAAAAAAAAAAAAAACTACCAGCCCTTTGCCAGAACAGAAAACCGATTTATAATCGGTTCTTAGCTTAGGCCGCCAAAGGGGGTCATTCTGGTCCAAGCAAGCCAAGGCAACTGCATCAGCTAAGCTAAGACATCAACCACCCAACAAGATGTTTTTTAACAAACACCAAGGGTGCACGTACTCACAGAACTCGCACATAAGCAATTAAGGATCGATGAGAATACAATCAATTATTAATAAATTTAGGGTGTTTGAAGTTAAGGAAGCTTTAAGAAGGATAAAAGTAGACAAGGCACAAGGACCAGATGAGGTCCTAACAGAAGTGTAAAAGAGCTTAGGAATATATGGTTTATCTTGGCTAACCAAGAATTAGAGCACAAGAAAAATGGCAGATGAATGGAGGAGAAGCATTGTGGTTCCGATTTACAAAAATATGGGTGATATTAAGAGCTATAAATACTAGAGGCATAAAACTAAAGAGTCATTGAAAGATTTAGATATTGCAAAAAATACCTCTATATGGTCTTTATCGACCTTAAAAAAAAAAAAAAAAAAAAAAAAAAAACTTATGATAGAGTCCCTAGAGAGTTATTCTGGAAAGTACTAAAGCAGAGTGTTTCAAGTAAATATATGGACATAATAAAGAATATGCACGATGGTGTGGTGACCATCGCAAGAACTGTGGGGGGTGTCAAGTAGTGAATTCCCAACTGCAATTGTGTTAGAAAAAGGATCATTTGTAAGCACTTATTTTTTTGCGTTTATCATGGATGATTTAACCAAAGACATTTAATATGAGGTTCCTTGGTGTATGGTTTTTGTTGATGATATTGTTTTGGTAGATGAGACAAAAGCAGTGATAACGCCAAGTTGGAGTTACGGAGGTAAATCTTGGAATCAAAATGTTCAAAGATAAGTAGAACGAAGACAATGTATATGGTGTGTATCTTTAATTTCATGAGGACGAATAATGAGGTGATGAAATTGATGAGACGAAAGATTTTGCAAAATGACTAATTTAGATACATGGGCTCAATCATAAATAAAGAATGTGATAGAGAGGATGATATTTCACAAAGAATTAAAATATGATGGATAAAGTGGAAAGGTGCGTCGGGAGTGGTGTGTGATTGTCGTATTCCTTAGAACTTATTGGAAAAATTTATAGGGCAATCATGTGATCAGCTATGATGTATCGTGTAGAATGTTGACAGTTAAGAAGCATCATGTAGATATACTCAGTGTAGCGGAGATGAGGACGTTGACATGGATGTGGCAAAGCTAGATAGGATAAAGTAAGGAATAATCATATTAGAGCTGATTTGGGAGTAACACCAATACATGAGAAGGTATGAGAAAATTGTTTGAGGTGGCATGGGCATGTTCAATGGAGGCCTTTTGATGCTTCAGTACGGAGGAGTGAGTTGATTCAAATTGAAGGACCTAAAGAGCCAAGGGCGGACCTAAAACGATCCTAGGAGAAGTGGTGAGGAAAGACATGGCCTTGTATCAAGTATGATCTCGAACAGAGCTGATTGAAGGGCAAATAGGCGACCCCATTTAATTGGGTTGAGGCTGAATTGTTGTTTTTTGTTGGTATTCGAAAATAATCATTTTGAGGCAGAGATAAAAATATATTGTAGAAATTAACAAGCATGCACTGCATTGGACTAGCAGCCCCTCAACAACCCCCCGGGTAAACTCCACGGTTCAAGCCCACTTTTTAATTTCACTAACCCCTGCACCGTTATTATGGTCTCTATCTTGCAAAGGAGCAAAAGATAGAAGAGGTGAGCTGGCCATCATTAGCATTAGTGTTTGAACATGTTAAAATACTTGGTATCATGTTCACTATAAGTAGGCAGTTTTCACATCACTGAAAAGTTAAGATAAAATACATTCTGTCCAAATTAAACTTCCAAGTAAGTTCAGTCTAACCTAAATGGAGTAAGTCCAAGAAAATTCATGCCAAGTCAATAATATCTATCGTCCATGAAATGAAACAGAAACCCAACCCAGAGAGAGAGAGGGCAAAGTTGCAATCTATATGATGATTATAACTTACCAATCAGTGCAGCCCTCACACTGAACCATCAGGTCATCAGGATTGTAAGGCATTTCACACTTGCAGTATCTGCCACACAGAGTAAATAAATGAACAAATAGAAAGGTTGATCCAAGTTAAAATAGCTAGGAGCAGGACGTTCCAAACTGCCACCAACCATGAAAATGTAAATTGCCATAGATTTCCAATTAAAATAACAAAATCAAAACAGGAGACGACAAGGAACTTCCTAAAACTGAACTAAAGAATATCACCATTCCTAAAAATGACAACAATGGAAGACACAAACAATGTGGGGCTCTAAGGTGCATACTATTAGAGACCCAAAAAATTATCATTCCAACTCCATCAGGATCAAACAACCAGAACAGTCATAAGAAGACGAAAATTTTCCACCAGAAACAGGACATGTGAAATCAGAACGCACTCCCAGTTCATCAAACCTTGCATTAGTGGGAGTGGAAAGATGTAATATTTTTGTGCATTTTTAGTTTCAAAATCGACCCCGTTTTGCAGTAAAAAAGCAATTATCGAAACAGCCCTGTATAATTAAATATGATAGGAAGATCAAGTGAAGGATAGACTGGATATGAAACCATACACAGCAACTCTGTCGGGATTGAAGGCTCCGGTGGAGGAATTGTACTCAAAGCGGCAGAAGAAATCCTCGTTACCAACGGCATCAAGCTTGGTATAGCTCTTGAAGCTGTGAACGGTACACTTGCCCTCGATGGTGTCGGCGCTCTGCACATCATAGTGATCGGAAAGAAAGACCTCCTTCGCACCATGGAACTGTCTGCGACCACCGATCGATTCCTCAGGTCGATAATACCAGCGAACCTCAACCCTCACATGACCTCTACTATCGGATTCAATTTTCTCCACTTTGGCCACATAAGGGGGCTTCGACGAGTCCGAGGGTCTCATAAGCACGCAGTCCCCAGCTGTGTGGGTAACGACCCAAATGTTAATCTTAAGCAAAGAAGACAATAACCCAGAAAGAGAATTCTCCCAAAAAACAAAAAGGGTAGAAGAAGTTCTTCTTCTTACCTCGAACAACTTTGTTGGTTCCTTTAATCGTGTAGGAATCTACTGTTCTTCTCGGTGGACGGGCTTTCGCCATGAACAGAAGCAAGACCGCAATAGCAAGAAAGACATGCAATTTCTTATGTTAAAGTTATTAAAAGCTGAGTACAGAGAAAGATATGGAAAGACTTGATTTTTTATTTTTTTTTCTGGAACAGGCGCGTAGAGAAGGAGAGAGAAAGAGAAGAGAGAGAAGCAGAGAGAACTAAATAAACAATAATCTGATCCTTTTCGAGTTATATATTTGATTGTGAATGAGGTTTCCATCACCGTCCATCGTACGCGATAGAAATGTAGGGCCAGGAAAAGGAGCGCATAAACAGTATATGACACGTGTTTTGCATCAGTACCGTCCATGAAATGGCTATTGGGGACTGGGGATGTAGGAAGGAGCACGGGAGTCTCATCGGATCATGGGAGCTGGAAGAAGGTAAAGTAGAAATTCGAGTACGACACAAGCGGTCCAGGAGGCAGGAGGAGAGAGGATAAAAACTGAAAGACCTCAAGATCGAAAGACCTCTAGGATCCACGAACACGGGGGGCTCGGGTTTTTGATCTTCTACCGTTGTCCAGGTACGCATACCTCCAATCCTCACTTTGGAGTTTGGACTCGACCACTTCCATATTTTGTTCTGGAATTTTGGTTTTTGCGAATTAATTTTTCTGTGACTAGAGCAGAACTGCTTTGAGATTAAGTTTACGAGCTTCGATGGATGAGAGTATGAGATCATAGGAGACTGGGGAAAGTTTTGGGTTTGTGTTTGATCTTTAACTTTACAAATTGCAGTTAAATGTATGTTTTATAAATAATTCTCTTGTTCATAGTTTTTCGGCTTGATATCTCCCTTTTTCAAAATTAATGCCTACGTAATTTGGAAAACTTGCAAGTTTCCAACTGATAACCCTTCGCATCCCATACTCTCGATACCCTCCACGCACCAAAAATGTATTGGATACGCTAACTTATTGGATTGCTTTAATTATTCGATTCAATCTCTTACTTTGGTTTGGGTAAATAGTGTTATCTAATGGAAAATTGCCTAGATCTACTTGATAAGAACAAGAACTACAAAAACAAGTAGGTTTGACTTTTTTTTCCCACTTACTTTGTCTGTAAACCTACTTGTTTTGTAATTCTTTTTCTTATCGAGTAGATCTAGGAAATTGTCACATTATCTAATCCCCTTTTCAAGTTTTCAACGAGGGGAGAAAAAAAAGGTGTGGGTTTCTCTGTTTTTGAGCATTTGCATAATTTATGCAGTGGTTAACTGTTGATGTTTGATGGGTATTGGAATAACTCTGAGATCTGGCCAAAATTAATTACAATAAATGAGGAAGTAATTCTCAGACCGAAAATCAGAAATATTTCTCTTTGGGGTGGTAAAAAAAAAAAAAAAAAACTCCCAAAGAACACAAAATAAACCACTATGAAGAATCAAACTGTTCATGAAATTCAAATCTTGTTAGAAACTTAGAATCGCTTTGGAATATAAATTATCTCTTGGAATCACTCCTGAGAAGTAACAATAAATGTGCCATAAATCTTTATATGATTTTGATAAGGAAAGGAAATATTGTAAATTGGGAAGATAGGAAGAAACTGGAGAGAAAATCTAAAATGTGCTTTGGAGATATCTAGTTACTAAAATAGTTCATCTTTCTCTCTTCGGAACTTTTTCCGAGATTCATTCCCACTATGGCTGGGACAAATTGCTATCCATACATATGGAAATGGATTTGGTAGTGGTTGTACCACACTACCACTTAGTTAATTCATCCTCTCCCAGAGGAAGGAGACAATATTGGAGAGAAAATTGGAAATTTTATGAAGGGAAAAACCAGATACTAAAATAGTTGAATTTCCCCCCTTATGCAATTCTTTGCTTAGATTCATCACACTGTTCCCTGGTACAAAATACACTATATCTACCTTTTTCTTTTATATTTTCTATTGCTATATTTATTTTAGGAGGAATTTTCTTGGACAACTCATCCGCCATGTAATCCATGGACTGCACCCTTAGTTGAACCACATGCCATGTCAGATGGGGTTGAAGTATCATACACAGGTAGACCTCATGGTCCCTGCCCACATGTTGAGTTTCATCCTAGACAGATTGGGACAAGTAGCAAAATAGGCATTGAAAAATCTAGGCTTTCCCAAGAGGGTGCACACCAATGCTGGACTACTGAGAGGATTCATAATGAGGTTCTAAAGCATCAAAGGTTAGGGATTAAAATATCTTTAAACCAGAATCACAGATGTTGGTTGAATAGCCTTACAATTATTATATAGGGCTGAGTTTATTGGTTTCAAACTCTAAAAAGGAAAATAAAAACAATACCGAAACTAATGTGCAACTCCCAGTGTGGGCAATAATAGGAGTGACCTGGACTGCCTTGGACTCGAATAAAGGAAACCAAACAGGCTGGAACTTATAAGAAGTTTCCTGGCATGACTAAACAGGTAACTAAATGATTAAATTAAAACAAATTTCCTCCTAAAACTAGCCCATGATTTGGGCCGAATCAACCATTGGTTCAACCAACCGAAAACTGATGTAGATCGAGCTGCTAAGACAAAGAACCAAATCTGGTTCAATTTTTGTCCCATCGAACCTGCAACCCTTGGGCCAGAATTTGGTTCAGTTCCAGCCATCTTTGTGTGGCTATTTTGCTTGTCAAGAAGCCTAACAAACAGGAGAGTAGCCTTATAGGAGTCTGAATTGATGGGAAGGAGAGAGGCCTAAACCTAACTACCCTTTTCTTCCCCCTTCTCAACCCCTCCATTGATTTCAGTTTCTTCCCTTTTATTTTCTGTTATAACTGATGAGTAGCTGTGAGGTTGTTATAAAGATTAAACCTGTCCAGGAGTGCTGCCAATTCTTGCTGATTAGAGACTTCATTCTAAGACCAAGATTTAAAAACTTGTTGGGAAGAGGTTCCCAGCGCTTTCAGATTTTGTAATCACAATCCTGTTACTGTATGCCCTTTAGAAAGAAACAGGGATACCTTAAGAATGGGAACCTAGACATTCTGCACATCCTGGCCTTTATTTGTGGAAATAATGATTATTTGATGCTAGGAAGGGGGATGAATCCCCCAAACTCACTGCTGTTTAACTCCCTCCTCCTACCATCTCTGTTATTTTTTGGTTGAAGACTTCTGGGAAAGTTAAGAACATCAGTTCTGTTTGGAAAGGTAAGAGCTATCTAATAGTTCAATGCTCCATATTTCGTCTGTAGCAGCAACCCACAAAAGTCATTTATTTCGAGGAAACCTCAAGAATAATTACATTGAATTTTCTTCGACTTGTAGATTTATAAACAGAAAAAAGGAAATTGAATATTTCTTCTATCTGAGAATGTCACGCATCCATATATTTAAGTTAGAGCCTTGACTTCATGGAACATCCAATTCATGGTATTGACCACGTCACAGTTTTATTATGACATCCCAGGAAAATAAGGATTTGTCACTTGGAAGTCTTTCATTGGTAATTTCTGATTCTTAGCATTTTTGAATTACAAGGTATGCAGGGAGGTTTTATTTCAATTTATCTAAGAAAGCAGTGATTGAACCATTCATGGGCTAGATCAGTTCTATGGATTGGATGGTATGAATGGCTTATGGGTGACTTGAACTGCTGATTGGGCTGTGGCTTGTGGCCTGTGGATGTAAGTCTTCGGGCTTATTTAATGCATCAAATTATATTAGGATGGAACTTAGTAAATGGCTAAAATTCCTCTCTTGGAACTGGTTGCATCTAGATTATATGTATGTTGCATGTGCAATTGTGCATGGACGTGTTCTAGTGACTAATATTCATTTACCATTTGACAAGTCTCTTCTTGTCTTCTTTGTAGTCGGAAACAGTTAATTGGTTGTGAAGTCTATATATTACCTGTGATCTAGGATTTTGTTCAGTTCTGAATTAAGATTTGGGAGACATTGATGATTATGTCACTTTATTCTATGTCGTTTCTTTATGCAAATAGTAGGATCCATCATAGCATTGTCATTGTTAGTAACACTAACCATCTTAAAGTGCAAGGACCATGGTAGAAAAGCACATTATGTAATTATGTCATGATTCCAGGCAAATGTGCTTTCACTAATGAAGACTTTTAGCATAATCATCCACTATCCATTTTTTTTTTTAAATCAGATATACTTACTCCAAGATCCTTTTTTTTTTTCAGCATCTGTTGTGACAAAGCTATACAACATATAAAGTTTTAGCTGATGGAATTAAATACAGATCCTGATGATGAGCTAATGGCCAAGAGATTTGTAGCAGAAAAAATGCAAATTGATCCAAAAAGAGCTCGTTTTCCCTTCTGTATTGTCTGGACACCCCTTCCTGTCATTTCATGGTTCCTACCTTTCATTGGCCACATTGGCATCTGCCGAGAGGATGGGGTCATCTTGGACTTTGCAGGACCCAATTTTGTATGTGTGGACAACTTCACATTTGGGGCACCCGCCCGCTACATCCAGTTGAACAGAGAAGAGGTAACATGTCATGTTCCTGTTGTACTCAAAACATTTAGCTCTTTTTAATTTGTTAGTGATATCTAATATGTATTTGCAAAATCACCTGTCGGCAGTGCTGTGTTTCTCCTTTTACCGATCCTGAAATTCCTGAAAGATATGGACATGAGATGACGACATGGGACGATGCGCTACGGAAGAGCACACAGGAATTCCAACACCATTCATACAACCTGTTTACCTGCAATTGCCACTCCTTTGTTGCAAACAATCTTAATAGATTGGGATATGGTGGCACTAGCAGGTGGAATGTGGTGAACCTGGCAACATTTATCTTTCTCAAGGGACATTGGGTGAGTAAAGGAGCTATTGTGAGATCTTTTTTACCATCTGTTCTAGTTCTTGGCCTAGGTATCAAGTTTGGTGGTTGGACCTTTCTCACTGTGTTGGCGTCCTTTGCTTTCATTCTTGTTGGTTGGTTTCTTCTTGGCACATATTGCTTCAAGGGTCTGATCCAATTGTAGCTTTTCCCTGATATGAATGTAAATCCTGGTGCTTTGAAAAGATGACAGTTGTATTATGACACTTGTGCAATGATTGTTCAACAAATTAAGTTCAACAAATTGAAATCTAGATTGTTTAACTCCTCGTGTGTTCCTGATATGCATGAGGGGTTAAAGAAGTTCTTTCCAATTTGTGATACGAAATGATTTTCTGGTCTGCACACGATATCAATCAAGTAGAATTTTGTAGACAGGTGAAACCCAAGATCTGCTACTGCATTTCAAGTTTTAGCTCAAATAGAGTTCGCCAATTTACAAAATGGGAATGTTAAAAAGACAGATTTTCCTCCTCCCTTCGGTCCAGATATTTTGGAACCCCTCCCAGCAACGAACACCTTCCTACTGCAAGGTGAGACTCTGCCCTTCCCTTAGAATCCACTCCGGGTCGGAGGAGCAGCTAATCCAACTTCTTGAGCAGCCGAGATATTGAACAACGAACATTTGATTGAATTCCTTGCCTCACCCTGAGATGAGAGGGAAGGTCGATGTTTGACTCGAATCCTGGACCTGATCTTTAATCCTACACCGGTGTTTGATGCAATGGGAGAAGTTTTTCATGTCGGCTGGCCGCTCGTCCATGCCCAATCCCAATGGACAAACCTTAGATCCGAAATGCTGTATCGACAAAAAAAAAAAAAAAAGGATTTATGGAGTATGGACACGGTTGGAACAGAAGTTGGGAGTTGAATCTTGACAACT
Organism: Macadamia integrifolia; assembly: GCF_013358625.1. NCBI lineage: Eukaryota > Viridiplantae > Streptophyta > Magnoliopsida > Proteales > Proteaceae > Macadamia > Macadamia integrifolia. The sequence continues at coordinate 8,972,071 of NC_056570.1, forward strand.
AATGAAATGTTTCTTAAATATCCAACAATCAGAATTATCACATCACTTTTTATGTGGCGAAATAAGATTACATTATTGGCACAAATTACCAATCCTTTTACTGCTATTTCTACCACATAGAGCAAAAGATTTAATCGCCCCCCATTTCAAAGTCAAGTATAAAGGGCTCTACTATGATCTAGAGTCTCAAAGTTGCTAACCATATGGTGAATCCTCTAGATTGGCTACACATTAAATTTGATGCTTGTTTCAATTATATGGCTAACCATTTTGTAGGCTATTTTATCAATGGTCCAAATGGTTGTGGAAAGATTAAGAAAATTGAAAATCAAAAGATGCCAACATCACATGCATAACATGTTCAATATATTTTAATGGTAACTACCACATAATAGATAAGACCAAGTTTCTCTTCACCCATTGTGAAAGGAGAATTCCTTTATCGTGGGCCTCAGATGGTATGAAAGGGGTATTGGTGAATGGTTTTGGAGGAGAGGGGTATTATCAACTTCATACGGTAACGAATAGAGTATTTAATGACTTTAGGTGTTTCCTTCACTGTGGGTGGTGGAAAATTTTCGCCTGATAGATACATTCAGCTTCTATCGTACACCCAGTCAAAATAATAAAAAAACAAGATTTTATGTGTAAGTTGGTGCTTGAAGCACTGTCGGTAAACTCATGTATTATTTTTGAAGAAAATGTTTCAAAGGAGTCAATGTATCATACAACCTTTCGTATGGTTTTTTTTTTTTTTTTCATCATGTGAGATCCATATAGATGATACCAGGGGTGCGTGAAATTACTGTCCACCTCCCATGAAATAGTAATCCTAGGGATGTTGAATGCTCCAACATGTACTTTCATTGGCCCCCACACTATTGTAGGGGGCCACACGACTATGCATAATCTCTTGCTTAGGAAAAAAAAATTGCATTTATGCCTTTATCATATTCTAGTCAGATTTTTTGCCGTATTATTTTAGATTACTTCTTTCTATTTTAAATATTTTAATATGGAAAAAGTTGTTTGGTCCATGGTGTAAAAAAGAAAGGAGTAATGATAGTTGATGATGAGAGGATAAGAGTGTTTGGAAACTTTAAGAGAAAAGTTTTAATGTTTTTTGATTTGTTGATTACTACAGACCACCACATTCCATTTCTAGCCTATAAATCATATAAACTTTTGTTATATTCAAATTGAAGACATCTGCGCCTAAACACAAAGGGCAGCAAAATGACACCCGTTTTAAAGAGAAATATTTGTACCCATTTACACCCCCTCATTGCCTTGCATTGGCACAAAGGCTACATGATGAAGGAGCCGTTCTTTTCTCCATTTAAATTATAAAAAATATAATTTTTATGTTTTATAAGACAAATAATATGGTTTGTCAAAGTAACTACCATTGGAAGTGTTATATTAATAAATAATAATATTTTTCAAGAGTCAATACTTCCTTTTTTATCCCAAGAACTTTCCTATACATCCCCCTCCCCCATAAAAAGTAAATTTTGCAAATCTGTTTAAAAAATTTTTAAATTAATTAAATATGATGAAATCGACCATTATATAATGGAAGATACAAAAAATAATGTTTTAAATCCAACTTGGGCAACAAAGCTAAAAAAATGTTTCAACCCAATTTGACTTGGTAAAACAAGCATTGAGTAATTAAATCAAATTTTTTCTTTGATAAACGAGTAAATCAAAGTCGAACTGCCCTTGAACGGCATGGTTGTATTTGTGATTTTTCAAAATCAGAGGGGGTGTTCGTGTCATTTACAAAAACATAGGGGAGGACGTTGATTTAAGGGCAAAGTTCAGGGGATTGCAGCGTAATTTTCTCTTAAAAATATTGCATTTTGTTGTCACCAAAATGATGAAATGAGTAGTTGCAAGTTTTTGTGAATCCAGGGCATAGCGCACTGGTTGCAACTTCTACTGGTAGAGCAGGCACCAGGTTTGTGGTCTAGGGATTAATTCTTATCACACGCATTCCCCCCCCCCTCTTTTCCTATCATCCCCCCTCTTGTGTGTGAGTAAAGTCCTTTTGGGCAATTCTATAAGATGTAAGTAACAAAAAATAAATAAAAAGAGTACTTGCAAGTTTTTTTTTTATTATATTTTTTCTTATTCCTATGGTGTTCGCATAAAATCAATAAAATTGAATGCCCCTCTCAAAATATTGTAGCTCCTACAAGAATATATCATAAATATTTTAAGTTCCAAATGTGGTCATTCGTCTGAATTCGTATTGGGTATCATAGGGAACTCTCTCTCGTTATTAATATTTTTTTTGGTAAGGTTCTCTTCTTCTTTTTTTTTTTTCTAGACAAATTTCCTTTTATTTAATGTAAAGGTAATAATAATAATAATAATAAAAATAATTAAAAAATAACTTGTGGTATGTCATTATTAAAATGGGCTCCCTCCATTTATGGGAATTAATACTTAAGCATCATTTGAGAGAACTCTCTCCATTTATTTAATGTAGAGGTAAAAAAAAGTTTTTAAAATAATTTGAAAATATATATATATATATATATATTTTAAGTTACGAAGAGAAGTAGGTAACAGCCAGAAGACTCGAACTCGAGACTTCTTGGTAAGCATGGGAAAATAGCTTGTTACTATGTCCTTATTAAAAGTTAATTTTTTTTATTAAACATGTGAAGCGATAGGATTTACCCTCACTGAATAAAAAAAATATTATATTAAAAAAGCAAAAAAAATAATTTTCTCTTTATTTTACTAGTTTTACAAGTGAACGGAGAGGATCAATGGCCTCCAAAACTTTGATCAATTGATGTAGACTGGTCTAATCATATGATCCAACATTGGACAAAAACCTTCGATTTAGAGGTGTCAAATTTCAGACCAAATTGATAGAACTTGCAAAAATTGACCCTTTTAGCTCAGACTAAACCGTATCTTTATAGACGCAAATTGGGTATGGGATTTTATGAAATTGATAGAAAGCAAAACCAACTTAACCAAAACCAATAGAAAACCATACTGAACCCAATAAAAGAAATTGGGGGGAAAAATAATTTTATTTAAACATCTTTTGTACTTATATACAAAAAATCAAAACCAAATCGATATCAACTCCATAACAATTTGATAAGAGTTCATTAAGACGACCAAACCAAATCAATTCAAAATCAAAATTCATAGAAATCAAATTTCAAACATAATGATTTGGTTTCAATTTGATTAGATGAAAAGCTAAGAAAGATGAAATAAGGAATGAACGTATTAACGTATTAGAATTGATTTGAGAGCTATTTCGATCAATGATAAAAACTCTAGAAAGGCCATTTAAGATAGTATGATCATATTCACAACAAATCATTTGCACAATTCATATCAGTTTGGCAAGTGTCCAATCTTGATACCTATACCATATTGGTTGAACGGTACAAATAAGGAATGAAAAATATATATTTTTTAAAATAAAACAATAGTATTTCCGTTTTATATGATGATTTTGATTCGTTTTGATATCGTAACAATTTTGACGATGATCGATACCCATTTTGATACCGTGCCCTAAAATCGTGTTCGTAACAGTGTGTATCACGTGGAGTGTCAACATCTGATGTTAAACACGTCGGATTCTATGTATGTGTGGGTCCCACAACCAGCTGTAGAGTCGTATTCATTCGTTCTGTTGGTCCCACAATAAAAAAAAAATTTGGGGTCTCTGTCAGCCCTTGCACTATAGAACAATATATACGGCAAATCATTTGCACGATTCTGTCGTGTGAGTGGCAATATCGTTATTTTAATTCCATGTAGCGGCAGTTTGGTCTTTTAAAAAATGGAGGTCTATATATAAGAATACGAATACTAGCGTTGGAATTCTGAATCTCTCTGTTTCCGTTGTTCCGATTTTTATGGTTCCAAAGAGAGAGAAGAGAAGAAGAGGAAATGGCAGAAGAAGGACAAGTGATCGGTTGTCACACCGTTGAAGCTTGGAACGAACACCTTCAGAAGGGAAACGAATCCAAGAAACTGGTATCAATTCCTCCTCAGATTCTATCTCTCTCAATTTTTTTCTTGATCAAAACGTTGAAGAGACGCGTCTGCTTTACTTATTGATCATTTGGTTTAATTTGATTTTCTTCCTTCTGATTTGCTTACTTTGTTTAGTTCTATATAATGTTCCTTCTGTTTCTGGTTTTGTGCTTTATGTTGTGAGTTTAGATGATCGGTCTGTGTTATTTCTCCTAATTTCCTGCTTTCCGATTGATGTTCTCCTCGTCTCTAATACTTTGATTTACGATGCTTCTTAGTATTATGAGCGATGATTTGGGTATTGGAACTTATTTGATTGATGTTATTGTATTCATGATCCGTCTCTTTGTTATTGGTGGAGAAGTCTGGGGTGATGTAGTTTTTGTTACAAATATTTGTTCTACTTGGTATATTTTGATCGAAATTGGTGGTTGTGCCTCTTTACCTATTCACATAAATCTCTGCTCATTGATTCTAAGATCCAAACTTGTTGCCCTATGTTTTTCAGATATATACTCTTACTGACAAAAAAACCTTTCCTCGCTGAGTTAATGATCGTTAGTCCTATTTCCTAGCTTTTTGATTTTTATTTATTTTTTTTATTTTTAATATATTTATTGGAATCATGAAGAAACTCCAGCAGAGGGAAACGTTTGCGAGTAGGAGTTAACTCAGCAGAGGGAAACATTCTAAGCCCCTGCATGTGGGTCGAGTGTTATGTTTGCGAGTAGGAGTTACATTTGACTGTTGAGTTTGATGGTCCAGTGATCTATATCTACTTATTGAACATTTGGTTTCAGTGGATAATTACCTTAATGGTTTGTAGAGCAGAATAAACTGACCATGCTCCTGTATGCTTCATTTCTGAACTTCTACTCCAATTTATCTGTTAGGATGGGTTTCTGGATCAACAATATTTGATAATCAGTAATGATTCACTCTATCTATCATATTTATAATGAGTCACTTTGTCTATCATATTTATAATGGTTCATTCTATGTTTATATCATTGCTGAACTTTTGTATGTACCGATGGACCAATGCTACTGCATTGGAAAATATTTACAATTCTCTTTCCGTGTTTCTGGATTGGTAGTATCTACCATCCTGAGGCTTTAGAAATCTATTTGAGAATCCTAGTTAGCCTAACTGAAACTTCACCTGCTATTTACTTGCATATCAATTTGTCATGGCTTTTTAGCAATTTTAGTCGTAGATTATGTCTCTCAGCTGATTATCTTGTGCCTTGTTATACAGCAACCCTTATTGTAATCCAGGATTATTAAGATGTACCTGCCTAAATGAACAGAACATTTTTTTGGGGGGGGGCGGGGGGTGGTTCTATGCCATGTCGAGGTGTCCACCACCTGCTTATACACATTCCCAAGTCCCAACCACCTCCTTATCTTATTTGGGTTTTTCATTTTGAATTATGTGGGTTGGGTTTGTTGACTTTGTTCCCATATTCTGATGTACATTAACATTAATTTTGAACTCAGCAATATTACTCTCTTTTTTTTTTTCTGACAAAATGGCAATGACCACATATTTCACTATTAGAAGTTAAGATGCCAGTTTATTTACTCATATGCTTAACTTTATTCATTGTTATCCATTATTCACTACATTTTAGATTTAAAGCTGTTAGTGTGACATTGCAGTTTTCTTAACTGGCTTGGTTGTTTTTGTTGTTGTTGTTGTTGTTGTTTTGTTTTTTTGTTTTTTTTAACCCTGTACTGACAGGGAATGCATCTGCTTATATATTTGCTTTCTTGGATGTTTTGTATTTGCTGTTATATTCTTTTAACTTTCTGCATGATTTGTCCATGTTGCATTGCTCTTTTGTCCATATTGACTAAGTTCCGTATCTGCGTGCAAGTACATTCACCTGAATCCATGATTTTGTGTAAACTATTTGTAGCACACCTCCCACCAATAGATTTCTCGTACGTAATTTCACGTGTCTCTATGCATGTGTGGATTTATAGTACACATCCTGTTCATAGATTCCCCCACAGGTGGCCACTACACCAAGTCCACGCTTCTCCCTCCTTTCAGGCCAACAAAAGCCCTCAAATGGCTCTTCATTGAATGTGTTAGGATTTTATTATGTTTATGTACATGCCCTCCTCCTTTGTGTTGTTTAGTGGGAACCCTTTAACTTTATCGCCCTTATATGATTTATATGTTATGGAAGCACCTTTGATGCCTCTCATACTGACTGATTTGGAGTTGGTGATATAGTAACATGGGGTAATGGTTACAAGAGTTTCTTTTTTAAGTTTGAAAATTTCACTTCCCTTCCCTTTAATTCTCTTTGCATCCAAACAAAGGAAGAGGACTTTACAGTGGGAAAGGCATGGAGTACTTGTGTTGAGCTGGTGCCACATACTCTTAGGGAAAAGGACACTCCCCTTTCAGCTGGTCATGGGGCTTGATCACCATTGCTACAAATTGGCTTGTCCTTGGACATTCAGGAGCCTTGGGTATCTCCACAGATATTTTTGCATTGGTGCACCGTCAGGGATTCTGCCATGCACTAGGGATGTAAAAACCAGTAGTTGAAGGTGGCTTTGTGGATATGGGTCGAGTAAATAGTTCATGTGGAGGCATGATGAGATTTGATCTTCATTGAACATATTTTCCTGTTCTTGAGAGGCGGGATTTGTGGTCTTTGATTGAATATCTATATTCCACTGCTCTGTAAAATAACAAATTCTTGTGTAATGTAGGTAGTACATAAAAAAATCACAGATCATTCCTTTATTTAGTCACATTCTTGATGATCTCAGACAAAGATTATCTGAAAAATGCACCCATAAAAAACTGTGAAGAAAATCATACAGGATTCTTATCAGATGGTGGTTGTTGTTTGCAAATCATTGTAGTTTCTGAAGTGATTTGGTACTTCCTGCACACTGCATTCCTGGAGTAAACATTCTTACTCAAGCTCCTGACTGCATGCAGGTGGTGGTTGATTTCACTGCTTCATGGTGTGGACCTTGCCGATTTATTGCACCTGTCTTGGCTGAGATGGCCAAGAAGCTGCCTCATGTCATTTTTCTTAAGGTTGATGTGGACGAACTGAAGGTACAAAGATTTCATTTAATTTCTTATTTTCAACCACATTCTAAATCATTTTGGGAATAATTCTATTAGTGATGTAACATCTTGTTTTTAAGTTATCACAGTTTATTATTACTAATCAGAAAAATATATATATATATATATATGTACCATTTGCAGTCTGTTGCAACAGATTGGGCAGTGGAGGCTATGCCAACCTTCATGTTCCTGAAAGAAGGAAAGATAGTTGACAAGATTGTGGGTGCAAAGAAAGACGAGCTGCAGCAGAAAATTGCATTGCATGCTGCTGCATAAAATGTTAATTTGCTCAGCTTTTCAGATGTGATTATAAAACCGCATTAGAAACTTTAAACTTGGTTTTAGTGGCTGAAGTAGAAATGGATATTGTGTGCTTCATAGCTGCTGGTATCACTCCCAAATTGACAACTTCCTGCTAAAATAAGATGCATACGTTGTTAAATATCTTTCCCATTATTGAGGAGTATAAAGTTTCTTTTTTCACTCTTTACCTGTAATTCTTGTTGCCTATAGCAGGCCGGGCCAAGGTAGGACCACCTCAGCCTGCTATTACACACATTGGGCTAGGGCCCAACCCTAGAATGGTCCTCTTTAACATCTCGGGCCATGGGCTAGCTGCCAGTGATTACGAACTGCCGAAGTGTGGTCGACCATGATGGGTCTCGTACAGTCTCCTGTTTAAATCTGGTTTCATGTTTGTTTACCATCCTCGTTTGATACAGATGGTTCCAGCAAATGTTAAACAGAGGTGAACCCATGACCTATTATTATGGGTTATGGTTTTGGGCCTGAAGGAAAGCTCTGACTGGTTTTCTTCTCCTTACTGACGTTTTTGTTAAAGAGTATTGCTTAGAAGTTGTGTAGTGTTGTAGTAATATGAGACCAATAAGCAAATGGTATTGCTTTGATATCGATTCAGATCGGATCAATGTGTATCGATTACTTTTTCTCTTGCTTTTTAAAAAAAATATATATTTTTTACTGTTTTACCCCTGAAACCATATGGGTATTCAAATTTGGATCGATCAAGTATTAGTATTCAATATGACTGATACGATATTGATGCTTGAAACCATCAATGTGACAGAGGAACATGATGAAAGTTCTGCAACACTTGCATCAAGGATTAAAAACCCAGAATTGAGATCCAGATAGGTGAAGGAATCATTCAAAATCTATACCAATAAGCTATAACCCTTATTGTATAGAGATCTAGATCGATCAGAATCAGGACTTGGTCGATTCCAATCAAATCCATCCCAATATTTAAAACATGGGCTACCATCCATAGAACAGAAGGTTTATTTTACTTATTGGGGGTCGGGTCAGTGGGTGTTAATAGGCCAAGCATGACCCTTAATGCCCCCATTAATTAACTCATGCACGAAGAAACTGTTCACAACAGACTAGAACCTATTAATTAGAGCACGCAGAAAGAGACTATACCTCCATAGCCAAAGTCTTACCACAATAAAAAGTCTAGGCAAAGTGATCGCTTACCTGTATTATTCTTCAGGCCTTGGGCTTCCCACCATCTCATTGAAGGCAACTAGGTCAATCACCCTCTAGGAGCTTCTCCATAGCTTCGTCACTTGGCAAGAGTGGATGAGTGGATCCAGAAATCTTGTACAATCAGCCTCTCAACCCGGAAACTGTGATCTGAGAAGGGTTTTTTACATTTTTTTTTTTTTTTTTGAGAGAGAGAGAGAGAGAGCCTGGATCTCAATGGAAATGACTCAGAGCCCTCAATTTTTTTTTTGTGACTTAGAGCCCTCAATTGCCTTCTTCACAAGAATTCAATCACAAAATCCATATAAAACACAACTTGGATGTGAACCCATTTCCAATATGAGCCCAAGTGGGGTTTGATTTTCCCCAACAGTTAAGATTGACAGACAGATGCCAACTTACACCAAAAAAAAAAAAAGAGATAAAGACAAATGCCAACCATTAATTCGTTATCAAAGAACCCATTTTCTCCATTTTCCGGTTAAAAGGCCGGAGGAGATCACAACTAGAAATCTACTTACTACCACCACACCAAAACACATGACCCTGATGATGCCTACCCTGATCTCACAATCCTAGAAACCACTATTACACGTAAGAACAATATTAACCCACAAACTAAGAAAAACAAACTTCTACAGCTTCAAAACCCCCATAGCTCAACCTTCTCTATAAATATTGGTGAAATTAGCATTCCAAGAATCTAATTCACCATTCAATTCTTCCTCCTTATTTGCTTCTTGTTTCTTGGTAGCTTCCTTCCTCCCTTGCCAGTGCTACTTACTATACAGTTAAATGCAAGCATATGGAATTTTGATGTAGGGAAAGTCCTTCATTTCCCACTCCACCTAACAGCCCCTTCTTCAATGCCTTGTATTGGGTTGACTGGTTGTCACAGTTGTGGGGGCACAAACAGCTTCCACTGATAGTCGTTTCAGCACATTTGGACATGGGTCTGCTCCAAAGTTACTATTGGATATGGTCACTGAGCATCTCTGCTGCCCTAAGCACTTCTGGAAAAAAAAAAAAAAAAAATTATGGCCAAATGAAACAATTCAATCCCAAAGTAATTAAATCTAATTTATTTAGTTTTTAAAGTACAAGCTTCAACCATAGGGAAGATCACCCAACATGAACATGGAGATATGAAAACATTAACTCCCTAGTTTCAACTTCTCAATGGACAAATCAGAGATAAGGGAGCTCATTAAATTGTAATATTTTTTTTCCCTCTTAGGCTTCATTTGCCTAGCATTTTAATGGAATTTATTAAAAACAATACAAAATTATAGAAGGAAAAGAAAGAAGGGAAATGATTTATTGATCTGCAGCATAAAAAGTAGTAAAAAAACATCCATTTCAAGTATCTTGATACCCATAGAAGAATCCACCCACATAATATAGAAGGATTATTACCCTCGTTAAATCAAGTTTAAATGTGTTTATTAGCCATAACCAACCAAAAAAATTTTATTTTCTTGTAAAATATTTTACGGCAAAACAAACAAAGCTTACTGTAAAAATATATCAATCTTACTTTCTTCCCCAAAACAGCTGACACTCAACTACCCAAGGTTGAACTGGGGGTTTTGTCTTTTCTTGTCTTCTATTGAAAGTGGTATCTATATCATAGCCTAAATACAGGCAGGACAAAATTCTATCCTCCCATAAGTGCTAAACGTAATCAGGTCAGGAACCTTCCATATTATGGTTAACGTGTCAATTCAAAAGGCCCCACAACTTTGTCATATTGCTGAACATGTGAAATGCCAGAATGCACCCATTTCAAGGCGTTTCTAATGAAGAATGTGAACTCCAATTGTCTCTATCAGTAAGAAATAGTCCACCTTTTGGTATAAAGCTGACATGAGAAGGAGCTTTGGACACATTGCCAAAGCCAAATTCAGGACCAATCTGATGAGATTGTCTAGACTAGCCACATCAACCCCACCATGCAACTGAAAGAGATGATGATTATAGAGCATATTATACAGCTAGATAGCAGGTGGAGTTACCTTCTCTAAGATGGCATATGAGTTTGGAGCATGGCAGGTTCCCTGCTGAAAACTTCCACAAGTGCCAAAAGGTGTGCCAAAGCTTGCAAATTTTATAGTAGAGATGGACTGTCCCACTGCACATCGCAAGTGAACCTTTGGTTTGTGTACCTCTTCTGATTTACCATAGCTCTCTATATGCCAATTCTTTATGTTAGGGTGCCATTCTGACACATCTGCACAGACACTGGTCACCGATCTCTTCACAAGTGCAATTCTTGAAACATCACCACCAAGTTCCTCGAAAACTACTAAAAGATTTTGGGTTGGCTTTAACCAAGAGCGTGGCACATGATACCTGGAAACCAATAATATCATATATCAGATAAAAACATAGTTGTCAAGGCGTTTAGATGCCTTAGTCGCATGGGGTGCCAAGGCAGGTGCCTTGTTCATGTCGCCTTGAGTTTAGGCTTTCTCTAATGTCTTGGGTTGTTTAGACGTCATGACAATTATGGATGAAAATTAGTATGATCATGAAAAAAAATTCCATTTAAAAGATGATTACCATCGCTGGGTTGGTTGGCCACATCCAGTTTGACACTTGGGAGGTCTGAACGTTCCAGAATATTTACATCCATTGCAATTACCATTGGCCCAAGCAGTCCAATATCTACCAATGCTCTGCCCATTGATCCATATTTGACCCTTTCCCATACTTCCCATGTCTAATGCCAATGGTTCATCTCCTTCAGGAGCATTAAAGAATGACTGCAAGTTGCACATTGAATTTGGTTAAGCTCCTGATCCATAAAAAATATACTTAGGTACTAGCTTGGACTCTTTGTTTTCCTTGTTTTCTTACCTTGTACCATTTCAATGGCTGCTGTGTCTGTGCTACTAATGATGCACTCATCCACTCAACTGAAGAAATTCCATTTGGAGAGGCGAGATTCATGGTCTCTCCTTTCATGCCAACCTGTATTAAGAAAAAACAATCCATCAAAAGAAGCTGAAATAATAACTCCATTGTTTTATGAGTGCAGGAGTAAGAATTTCTAACCTGGTAGGACCATTTCTGCCAACTCAAATCCATTTTCCCCTGGTTAAGACCTCGCAGCACAACTGGACCCAGGACTCCAGTGTTCCATGCCTCAAAATGTGCTCCAACATTCTTCAACCACAAGAAATGAGAATATGACAATATGTAGTTAGAATTAGAAATGATAATAAGCTTTAAGAACCCCTAATATCAAAACATGCTTTAATTAAAGTCCTTGGGGAGGGATGGATTTAGAGATAGACATCGTTTTCCATCATACACAGAATGGTCCAGGTGGGTGATTGGTTTCAAAAAAATTCAAGCGATTGTAGCAGTACACTGCTGCAACAAGGAAATGAAACAATGAAGGTGGAGACTAACTGGTAATCCAACAGCTATGCTGAGGAGTGCAATTCTGTTTGTTCCGGCATGCAGGTTACTAATCTTTCCGTTAAATGCAAATCTCCTGTCCTCCCTGGTCCCGAAGGCAGACCCTACATAGAGAGCAGCAATTTGCCAATTTTATGAGCAAGACGGTGACATTATTATTCAGACTTTGTGAGTGCAAATCAGCCATCAAATATGATCCAGAAACAGTAACTCAGTTCAGGGGGAACCTGAAATCTGTCCATTGATAAAGACATGCAAAGCATGTCCCGTTGACTGCACAGTGAGAGTTGGATATTCGCCCCCACGCAAAAATGCTTCTTGTGAACCAACTACAACACTGTAAAACACAACGTCACCTAAAAATTTAATAACTGTCGATGGATAAATGCTAGCAATCTTCCTGAATCTTCGATATATTGTCACAAAGAGAAGAACTGTCATCTTTGTTCTACTCTGTGTGACACATGCACAGTTGAAGGATATGGCAAGTTCTACAGAGCAGAACCCCGATGATATTTTGCACCAAATCCCAAGACATGATTTAGTTCCTAGCCATACTTTACATCCCCTCCCTTTTGGAAGTCAAGACCAAGTATGTGAGACGGTCCAAGAGAAACCACTTACAGAAGGATTCGCCTAAGGGATATTGTACTTAAGAATTGTCATTTGCCATCTGAGGGCTCACATTTGAGCTCATACAGATGATCCACAGATAGTTCATATCAATTGAGGACAGGGATCAACTACCAGTGTAACTTGAAGCCCTACTTAAGTCACTGTTAAGAAGCCTCACCTAGTGGTGTACCACAGATAATCGCTTGTATCTCTAGTCACATTTATTTGCTCCAAGAGACCAACAGCAGTCGTCACTGAATTGTCATCTGATAGTGAAGAAACATCTTCATCATATGTTTCCCAGGATAGCAACTCAGCATTGGTGGACAACATTTGCATCTGTGATGTCTGAACCCCAACCTGTTTAGACACAACAATGGATGTCATTTCAGCATCCTCTTCAGGGTTAATTTTTCTGACAAAAGATAATACACTGATATAGATTTAGTCTGAATCTCAGCACACAGCGCTACTGCAGGACATATCTGCGTTAGTGGATACTGATTTGAAGCTAATGAATCCACCCACAACATGGTTTGTTTGCTTACCTTTGCAGTGTTAAAGACTGTATTTCTACAATCAGGAAGGATGCTGATGGACCAAGGGGGCATGTTGTAATGCATATTATTGAACATCACCCTTGCTGGAGAATTTGGATTGTTGTTTGACAGAAAGGCTGCACAACCTCCAGACTCGGAAGAGTACACATAAGCCTGGACAAGTCATATCAGTTATAAGAAGCTAAAGTCTGATGATGAATGATTCAACTGTAAATCAGACAGATCACCCAGAAGAGATCCAACTAACCTGCTGAAAGTCTCCTAGAGAAGTAACAATAGGGTCTGCTGAAACTAAAGCTCGCTCACAAAGCTTAATAGCCCGATGGAGCTCCTTCAAATGTCCATATTTAGGTTGGCTTATCAAGCCTATCAAAGTTGAAAAGGTTAAGCAGTCCATTAGAAATCCAATCAACCAACATATATGTAATGCCAAAGCATATAGGTAAACTATGTTCAATTTGCACTAAGATGGATAGTTCAATTTCCTCACCATATTCGTCAATGGGAGCGTCATAGTCATAGCTGGTAGTGATAAAAGGGCCTCCGGCAGTGCGTCCAAAGTTGGTTCCTCCATGGTACTGGTGCATCAGCATAAGAGTTCGTAATGTAGAATTAATTGAACTTTCACATCATAAATCTGGGGGAACTGGGAGTCAAACCATTAAAAAAAAAAAACTAACCATGTAGTAATTAACAAAGGACCCGCCCTTTTGTAAGAAGCGAGCAACTGCAAATGCCAAATCTTGAACCGGTCGCTGGTGGACTGTGCCACCAAACTCTGTGAACCTTTAATTTGGATAAACAACAAAGAAAATGGTAAGAAAATGCACTTCCACGGCTGAATAGTAAATTTCAAGGGTTAGCTAGAAGGAAATTTTACCAGCCACTCCAAGCCTCCGTCCACATTGTAGGCTTGTAAGGTCTGTTGGGAGTGAAGGCATCGCAGTAAAAACCGTTACATGAGTTTATCTGTCACACAATTTAGAAAAAAGAGATTTAGAAACTTCTAATTTGCCCAAGAAATTGAAACTAAAAACAAGGAACAAGTTAGAGCATCCTTATTTTCACATTTTGTCTTAATTTCTTCTCTATAAGTATATAAAATAGGAGCACAACAGGAAATTAGAGCAAAGAGATAAGTTCATTTTCAGTGCACAAATCAGAAAAAATTAACAAGATCATGAAATCTACTGGGCTATCCAAGAATTAAATAGCAGGATCACTAGATCTGGTAAGTAATGTATACTAGGTTTCTTACCACTGGATCAGGGGCGTCCTCTTGCTTGCACATCACCCATGGGACCCCTGTGCCCAATCCAACAGCCATATTTGCAGCCCAAGACATATATGCATAACCAGCAGCTCCAAATGCCTTTCCCTCCGGTCCATACTCGTTTTCAATCTGCAGTGACAAAACTAAAATAGGTCAACAGAATCAATTTACATCAAAATAGTTGCATTAATCCACTCCTTTCAGCTAAATTGCATTTGGTCTTATGAATCCGTGAATGCTTCTGAAAATTTATCTATACATTGACCAGAGAAACAATAAAGATAAAATTCACAGAAACCATACTTGGGAAAGAATAATGGGGCCACCCTGAGACTCAAAAAGCTTCTCGCTCTTCATTATCTGCACAATCTTTTGGACAAACCCTTGCATTGCCATCTGCAGCATGAGGAAAGGAGAGTACATTCAATCAAGTTTTCTTCACTTCTCAGTTTTTCACATATTTCTTTAAGCATCAATGTATTTGTTTCTGGAAGGAAATGGAGATACATAACCAAAAATGATACTAAAACGAAATAGGGCAGGAAGAGGAAGAAGATACCTTAAAGGGTTCGTTGTCCGTTCGGAAGCTAATACCTGGAACATACTTCAACCAGACAGGGAACCCACTGCATAGAAACCACAAGTGATAAAATTAATTAAATCCCATCTCATGTAAAGCATTAATACTGAAAAGAAAGACAAATAATATGAAGAAGAACAGACACTCGCATCAAGTTAGCCACTCCGTTAAACGAAGTAGAAAGGACTGAGAGATCTGGGAAAAAATGGTGGATACCCAAAATTCCATTCTCCACAAATGTAAGGGCCAATGCGAAGATGAACATAGAGTCCTGCTCTCTGCACCGTCTTTATGAATCGAACCAGATCGTATCTCTCCTCAAAATTGTACTGAAACCCCGATAATGTATAGCATAAACACTCAATGTAAGAGAAAACTTAACAGAGAAGAATGGGAAAAATAAAAAAATAAAAATAAAAGGGCAAACCATGAGAGATTAAGTAAGTACATTGCCAGGAGAAGGTTCATGTCCGTTCCAGAAAACGTAGGTGTCTACAACATCCAACCCTCCATCTTTAGCTTTCTGAATGAGATCTCCCCACATCTACAGCAAAACATTTTACCTCAGACAAGAAGCTAAATCTGCATTTGTACGATAAAACGAATGCCCAGAAAAAAAAAAATGGCTCTAAATTTGCAGAGATAAGGAATAAGAGAAAGCTCAAGAAATGAAAAGAGTAAAAGTATAGGAGCATTACATCAGGGGTGCTTCTCGGGTAGTGTATGGAGCCGGAGATGAGGATTCTCCTCTGCCCATTAATGATAACAGCCTTCCGATCGTAAGTCACGCTAGACTGAACCAAACCCATAAACAAAGCCCAACAGAACAAGGAAAGTAACTTGGAAACTGAGTTAGTTTCCATTATGCTTCTTCAGATTTCAGTGCTTCACACCCTCTGAGTTTGTCTGTGGAATTTGAAAACCAAAGAAAAACGAAATGGGGAAGTGTTTTAGGGGGGAGGAGAGCCAAGGAGAGGGTGTTTGCCCTTTTCTCCTTGTTCTGATCTTATGGGCTAGTACCACTCTGCAACAAAAGGATGCATTCCTTCTTGGACTCTCCACTCTGCAGCTATCACTTAGTACTTATATATATATATATATATATATATAGAGAGAGAGAGAGAGAGAGAGAGAGAGAGAGAGAGAGAGAGAGAGAGATTAGTTTGTTATTACTGTGAACTGTGAACTGTGAACTGTAGAGTTGAACAAATGTAATATAGAGACCACTCTAAAAAGGAAAAGCCTGACAAAAAGATGGAAATGTGAACAAAACAGTTAAATTCAAGAAACTTTACCAAATTCCCTTATTCATATATTAAAGATTGGAGTTAATTAATTAATAAAGGCAGAACAGAATTGGAGATAGAGCTCTTTTCTCCATTACTTTTATTTTTAGAGTTAAAAATTAACAAATCATGAACCAGCCAATTGAAATATTTTCTCTTTTTTTAAAGCAATTTCCCTCCTTTCTTCTATATTAACGGTCAATCTGCAGGAGGAGCGTGTTTTACCTAAGCTTAGGTAATCGTGTCAACAGACTAGAATGATCCCACTTGTGTTTTTTTTTTTTTCCCCTCTCTCTCTCTCTCTCTCTCTCTCTCTCTCTCTCTCTCTCTCTCTCTCTCCATTTTAGCGGCAGGAATATGAATCTATTGCGGTTTGCGAATTCAAGGTTAGGAGTATTTTAGATTAGTAATCGGCCAACTTGGTTAGTTTTAACAAAAAAAAACAAACTTTGTTATTCCCCACAATCACTTTTCACAAAAAATGGGATCCCAATATTAGATCAGTTGAATCAATTTAGATCGGAATTCTTCTTGAATGATTTTGATTCTCAATGTAACAAAGCAATTCATATTAGGGTTTTTGGGATTGGATTGCTGAGTTTTTTGGTATGGAGGTTGATTCTAAGATTTTTGAGATCAATTTCAACTCAATTTGACTCAATTCAAGTCAAAATTTTCAATGATCCATTTGACCTAATTATAAGTTTAAAATCCTTGATTAGGATCTTTTAGGCATTTCCATTTGTTCATATGTATATCGATAGTAACTGGTATCATCACCTCTATTGGTCGTTGTTGATAGTAATATTGATGTCAATACATACTAGTTTGTATTTATACTAGATGGTATTGGCTATTGTATTGGTTATTATATATCAAGAAAAAAAGAATAATAAAAAATATCATAAATTTATAAAAATAAACGATATACATACTTTAACACACTATGTTGCCTGATACGATAGTCAAGCTGACCGATATACCCATTACTATAACTGATACAGTCAACTGCCATAGTATTAATATCAAATACTAACAATTCCAATATATAACACCCCTAGTGTAGTTCCACTGGTCCAAAGGAATTGTTTGTTAACAGAACTTTCCAGTTTGAGTCTCTTGTGACTGATCTATTAGATGGGTTAAGTGTGGTTTCCTATAACTAGGGTTTACCTTTGAGCCTAAATCTTAAAATAAGATAGTTTTAAGGCTGGGGGAGTAATTTCTAAGTTAATCTCAAGTTACTAAGTGAGTTTCTTAGATTTTTATTATTTTTATTTTTTTGGGTAGAAGGTTTCTTAGAAGTTAAAAGGGGAGAATCTGAAGTGCAATTTGTTGTGTCGATGCAGTAATAGGGAATAGGTATAGGAATATGATGCGGCTGCATTTGCTGCTTTTGTCTCGGAGGTGGATTACCTTATGCCCTTCCTTGCTAGGTTTTTTATTTTTTTCCTCTCATATCGAGAAGAGAGAGAGAGAGAGAGCCCATGTGATGCTGAGAAGCTCCCATTATAACCAACGCCTCCCATGTGAAGCTTCAATGACACACAAGCCCCGTCACCCTTTTTGGTCTCAAATCCTTGCCTCTTGTCACTGTCTCTTTCTCTTCTCAATTCTTTTACTATCACTCCCTGCCGTATACGGCTGTTGGGTTTGCCTTCCAATCACCTCTGTTTTTTCTTGTTTACTAGATAACTCAATGTCTCAAACCTATCAAGAAGCCTATCTTTGAGCTCACCAATGAGTGAAGGATGAATTAAAAAATTTTTAAAAAAAATATATATATATATATATATATTTTTTTTTTAAAATATTGTCAATTACCGCTCCATGGACTCATGGATTCTAGGATTTGGTTCAAGGTTTAAAAAATTAAATTGGATTGGATTGGATCAGTCGATTTGGGCCGATTATGATTCCGGTTCATTCAGATCAGATTAATCCTATATGGAAATTAGTGTTAGACCGATTTTCACCGATTTCCAACAATGAGCACTTACATAATTTTTGACGGGGTTTAGTTGGTCCAACGGCGGTTTTGTGGGTGTGGTGCTATCAGGAATAGTCCTAGTTTTTCTACTCTCTTTGATTGAGACTGAAGCACTTTGGGGTGGATTCGGCTCCTGTCCAATTAGTGGGCTACTCCAATTAGTGTCCAATTAGCCACACAAAGGTTGTGAGGACTTAAACATGCATCTTAACACATAGACGTGTATCCTCAGGTCCGTCCAACCTTAGATGACTAATTCGGCAACCCAATAATGTTTGGTTACTAACCCTGACTCTTTTTTCTATTCTTATGTACCATTTTCCCGATGGAGTTCATACCACCATGATTTTCCTAGTTAAATAAAAGGTTGATGCCAATGGCAAATAGGAAGTAAGCGGGAAAACATAAAAGAGAGGAATAACATAAGAGTATCTAATGGGATTGTGGTCACTTTGTTCTTTAGGGAAAGTTTTCATTCACCTATAAATATAAGATCACTATTATTTTTCCTTATATGTTGGAGATTCAAAATGCTCTTCACTACTCCAAGACATTCATTCAAGTGCAAATGTGACCACTGTGGCTTAAGAAAAACTCAATCCTTGTTTCTTTTTTTTTTTTTTTTTTTTTTTTTTTTTTTTTTTTTTTTTGAGAGTGTATGGACATGTTAAGTAATTGCTCTTATCGAAGAACCAGGTTTTTCTTAAGCCATGGTGAAGGGGAATCCATTGATGGTGGCTTTTGGATGGCCAAAAGAAGGTATCATGTAATAGGATGAGGGTATTATCAACTTCCTCCAATAGTGGGATATTTTAGAACCCTAGGATGGTGGAGGAAAATTTTCTCTCTCATCAAACTATAAATATCACAAACATATTTCTACATGCTTAGTTTTTTCATTCTACCATGCAAACAATCTTCTTCTTTAATAGGTAAGGATTCTCATTATTCTCTAAATAATTCAGATATCATGTTAGATGACCTATCTCAACCTTATGACATATCATGTAAATGACTTTTTTTATTCAAATTTTACTCATACAGAAAGAGGGGGAATCATACTATTAGGTTGCTTGACCCTTACACCGGCACAAGAGGCCAATGAGAGCGTATGCAGTGACATCCAACAAGAGTGAAATTTTGCTTTTTAAGAGGATGGTCATTTCACCCTCCTCCTTTTTGGTGCAAATGCCATGCAACCTAACAACCTTCTTTATCCCTAATAAAGAAAAATAGGATTACACTTACAACAAACTCATTGTAGCAACGGAAAACACTTAAACATGCACCAACACCAACGATAAGACTAAGCCATTGTATGCAACTTCCAAGCCATATTGGCTATCAGTCTATAATTTCCCGCCAAAGTGACAAAGTCTATAAAAATGAGTAAAGGAACAAAACCAAAAAGGGTGTCCAGTCAATGCGATTCCACTCCACTCCACGTTTCCACAATTTTTGACAAAGAAGGAAGAAGGAATCCACAAAGCGAGGGCTTTCCCGAATTCCTCAGCTCACTTGTCCGGTCAGTAAGTCAATGAGTGAGTGACTCGATGGTGACTCTCTTCACCATCTTACTACATATTCTAATCACATTCTCACTTTAAGCGTCGGGCTACCACACTCTATAGTTTTAGGGCGCTGAAACTCTCAAACCTAAGAAATTAGAGACCCAAATCACTCATTTAAGTGTTATTTTTTTAGTCTATTTCATAATTTCATCCCCTCAACCCCCTCCCCCATTATTAAAAAAAAAAAAAAAAAGTAAAAGAAAAAAGGTGTACTTTAGATTTTAGTCTTAAGGCACAACTAATCGAAATCTGCCTTATAATTATTAAAATATAAAGGCATTGCCACCTACCACCATGTATCAATCCTTCGCCAGATTCGAATCCTGAGTCAGTAGTTAAAGTAGTTTGAAACATGGGTCCTACACGCTTGAGTCTTGTAGATGGTCGGTGATTATAATTTCTATATCTTTTCTAAGTGATCACATCCATTTTGATCAAATGACCGTTGGCTCTTTGTTCTCAAAGAAGGAAGATATGATAAGAGAAGAGTGAGTGGATTCTATTTATGTGGATCAGACTCGTACATATGAGAATGGTTCTTGAAGACCTGATTCACAATCAAAAGAAAAAGATCTCTTAAAATACAATGGGAAGACAAGAGATCAAAAGAAAAAGGTCTCTTAAAATATAATGTGAGGACAAGAGAATCGAACCCATGATCATCTATTGCATCTCATTTAAAGGAAGAATACCAAATTCTCATTTCCTATTTCAGTATTATAATTGTTGATAACTTTACCTAACTCACTAGGAATTTCACTCTACCGTACAAGTCTACAAAGTGGGTTTTAGTCATGAGTGCTTAAAAAGGCATAAGATTCCATCCCTCGCCTTAATGCCCTTTTCCTCTTTTAGTTTTCTCTGTTTCTAATACACTAACCAACAAACAATCTTTCTCTTGAAGTAATAATAATGAGGAAGAAAGGGCAGAGTACTTGTGTAAGTAGCCGTTTGACGGAGGAGGGACTAGGTTGGTGACCCCTAAGCTTTTGCGCTTTTGATTAATTGATCCTTCCCCACCACTTAATGGCAATATGTGGGCCATCTTGTGGATAAAACCTTCTCCTTGAACTAATTAGACGAATCCTATAAGCATCCAATGCACTAATCTTACATCATCATTTCTCAAAAGGATCTACTGTGTGAACGGCTGGATCAACATGGATGAGCCTTGACCGTCCCATATGTACAGTGTACACCCTAGACTATACCAAGTATGTTTGTCCTATAGAGAGAGAAAAACGGAGAATATAAAATTCATTTGTTTATTATCAATTAGGTGAAGGGCCGTTGATTTAATTGTACTATAAGTACTATGGAACTTTTAATTGGCATTTTTATGTATTTATTCTATAAAAGATATTAATTCATCTAGGCAAATTAACTCTCTCTCTCTCTCTCTCTCTCTCTCTCTCTCTCTCTCTCTCTCTCTCTCTCTCTCTCATCTCACATGAAATAAATTCCTTATCTTACTATTTTCATTTCATATGAAATTTTTTATTATGATTGAATCTATTCACTAAAAATAATCGATTCAATTCATTTCTTATATATTCATAGGTATTATATTGGATTTAAATCAGATTTCAGATCAATCTATATTGATTGGCTGCTTCCATTATGTTATTCCTTGCAAATACCATTCTTTTTAGTTTTAAACCTTTCAAATCATTATCACAAGAGATCCGAGCCTATTTTTTTTTTCTGATCTTTCGATAAAAAGATTCATTCTCTTCATAAAAAATAAGAGATAAAACAATTCTCTCTTGATCTATGATCATGTAGTTGCCATGAGAATGATACTATCCTTTAAGTACAAACGAGCAAGAGTAGAAGACACACCAGGTGGTACAGAATGGGGTTGCAGATGCCAAATTGTTAACTCCAAAGCCCATAATAGTAAAAATGACAAAGGACACTGACATCGTGTGGCCCCTGCGCCTAGAATCAATGTGAGGTTAAATGACCACCCTGACTCAGAGGCCTACCATAAAACAGGTAAAACGATGAAGGTGTCGTCACTTTACTCACATTAGGGGCTGTTTGTTTTGGTGGCGAGGGGATCACATGCAGGAGATGCCGTCAGCGCACACACATTTTTTAATTGAACCAACATATAACCGCGCCGGCGTGCACACCTCACCACTCTCGTAACGACACAACACACGCCGAGGCTCAAACCCTGAAACTGCATTTATTGAGTTGTTTGTTACCGTTGCGGTGCAATAAATACGGAGCCAACTAGCTATATCGTTCTATGTTTACGCTCACGTCGGTGGAAACTAGAAATAGGCAGCGTACGCACCGAGACGATAGTGATCCCAAAACCCTACTGCCTATTGGTGGGTTTCTCGTTTCTCCACCAGCACTTCCCCCGGTAATTCCCTCCCTCACCAGCGTTTAGGCTCTGAGTTCCAAAATCGTAGTCTAGAGACTCTAAGCTACACTCTTAAATTCCCGTTTCTACCTAACAGCGGAAACACGTGCAAAAAACAAAACAAAATCTTTCACGTCCCATCATAATTAATATATTTTTTTGTTTTTTTTAAAGGTTACGACCAATCGAGGGAGGTGCACAAGCATCCAACCAAGGGGTAGCATGTTTTTTTCACAATCCTTTATGCCTGGACATAGGTAGCAAATTGTTCTGTTACATATTAATTTGCACTAATATGATGTCATTGCCATTTGGATCAAGTTTTCTAAGGTCACAATGAATGAGAATCTGTTTACAATGGCCCATTGTGACCACGTACAATAAGGGGGGAGACAGGTGGAGATAGATGGGGTCAATTCTGAACCACTGCTTTGTTCAACCACCAATGAAGTTAAACTTCGCTGTTCCCATTTCTTTTAAATTTTGCACAACCTAAGGGTTTCTTGACTAAACCCTAGTTAGCGAGTGTGATAAAGCTAACGAGCTAATAGGTGTTGTTTTATCTTAAGAGACCATTTCATACCAATGCGTGTGCACCAAAGAAGGAAAGTAATAAAGAAAGTGATCAGTGGTATGACTCAACCCCACCAATTTCTCCTAACCTTAATGAGGTTCTGTGATTGCAATGAAGTAGGTAACATATTGAATTACTGTGGTGATCATGAACAGGATAAGTGAAGTGAACACCATATTACTTCAAAGGATTTCCGCAATTTCAGCAGAACATTAAGAGCTGATGATAATAATAAGACCACATTTAATGGCTCTTTAACCTTCAACATCCAATCATCATAAGATAACTTTTAAGACCTACTCTTCTAATAGATGACCGTTGTTAGTTAGATTAACAACTGCTCCAACGGTTTTCTCGTAAAGCATGCCTGTCAACTCTGATATCATAATTAGTATGAATGAGCCGTTATAGAGAGGCTAGACAAAATCATTTCATATTTTTATTTTATTTTATTTTATTTAAAACAAAAAAATTTTATTTTTTACATAAACGTAATTAGCTCCATTGATGTAGCAGTGGGAGAAGGTTGGGGCTATGACGGAGAAAAACGGACAATAAGGGTGGATCATAACTAGTGAAGTGTTTGGTTTTGAGTTTGATTCCTCTTATTTTCTTGGAGTCATTAAATAACTTGGTCCATGTGGTTGTGAGGTTAGTATAGACCCACGAGACTAGTCAGGCTAAAGATCTGTAAAGAAAAAAAAAATTACTCATTGCCTAATTCCAAACACGATTTTAGGAATTGATATTGGATCGATCAATATTTTATTCATCTACAAAAAAAATGGTGTTTTTGATATAGAATCATATCAATACATTCAATACATATCAATATCGACGATGACCAATATCGTGAACTAAATCCAAAAATCCAAATGACATATTTTAGTAGCTCTTGCAAGAGAAAGGGAAGCGATATGGAGGAGAAGCTTCTCAATCCTGTCTCTTTGTCATTCTTTCCCTCTTTCCATGCTTTCTTCTTTGGGGTTTTTCATAATCACACACGGCTTTGCTTTGCTTTGCTAAGAAATATTGATTGCATCCCATGAACTAGCGGTGGGTGGCAATACTAAATAAGAAACAGACAAAGAGTGGACAGATCATGATTCCGAACATGCTCCTCATATGCCTCTGTTCTCCCCTATTACTTTTAGATTTTAGGTTTAATCGACCTCTCTTCCTACATATGCATAGTGTGATTATTGAAAGGGTGGGAGTCGTTTTTTCTTTTTGGTGCAACACCTACACTGGGATCAGAGAGGGATCCACGAAGGGCTAACAAGGGGAGCCATGAGGATCCGTAAAGGGTCATTAGATCGATCTCACTTCTTACTAATTAGTAACCTAAAACTACTATATTTTAAGGTGGTCAGGACAAGAGGTTGAACAACTAGCAAGTTTTTCTTGCCTTACATTAAAGCTTAACTGTTTAGACATTTGTCACTAAGCTAGAAACTCGTCCAAAGAGAGTGAGATTCATCGAAGTTCTTGGAGATATGATGTCTTTAATCCATTTGTGACAAAAGTGGGAAAACTTTCTATGTCTTTATGGATATTTTTTTGTTAAGTTTTCCATATATGGTTTTATTATATTTTTGTTGCGAGGTTTTTCTTTCTCTGCAAGCAAGTTGAGAGAGATGTGAAGATAATTGCTATAACCCTATTCTCCATTGATAATGAAATATGATTTCATTTCACTGAGGACATAAGTGATCTTGTCATAATCTCGTAAATCTATGTACATATTGTGAAATTGTTTATTCTTATTTTTTCATTAATTTTCTGCATCGTTCTAGAATTGCGTTTCTGTAAAAGCATGGTTACTTAGATATTTGATATTGATATAAGCCAAATTCAAAGGACAAAGAAAAATAGAAAACAAAAAAGTTTAAAAGAATGGGGATTCAGTCACCGAAGGGTTAGTTGATCCACTCCAACCCAATAGTTTTGTATTTTTGGGTGCAACCATCTTGTGGTGAGTGAGTTTGAGTGTCATAGTTAGGTAAGTGAGCCCCAAGAGATTTCTAAAATCTGGAGTAGGCCTTGATTCAAGCTTCTCAATTCCTCATATAGTCGACAAGACGACAACTAGGCCACTTTCTTTTCCTCTCTCTCTCTCTCTCTCTCTCTAATCCTTTCCTATTTCTACTTGATAAACTTAGTACGACACTAAGACCCATGAAAGAACATGAATATATTTTCATACTTCTACATGGTGGGGGAAGATGACGGATACACCTAACTCTTATTTTGATTTCTCTACACTTTTAGCTTTGGATTTCTAGATTAGATAATAAGATTTAGAACAAATTTAGCTGGTCCAAAGCTAAGGGAATCCATGAAGGCAAACAAAAGATCACAAAAATGGAATAAATACTCGTCGTCTTATATTTATGAATTCATCGAAATACCCTCAAATCGTGATTTCTATTCCATCTAACTACTCAAATGTCCACTCCTTAACGTGATTGTACCGACCAGTGATCCCGTGCCCTAAGGGAATACTAAAGCTATATGAAAGTAGGAAGAAGGTTTTCTAAACTGATGTATCATCACTAACTGTGTCAGGAGAAGAGAGAAAACGCCTGATCCTAAAATGTAATTAAGAAGAAGAATGGTTCCTTCCCTTCCCTAACATTCCAAGTGGCTTTGTTACTTCAAAAAGTTGTCAATTACATAAATGTAAACTGAAAAGGGAGTCCAATCCATCTACAGATACTGGGCCCTTTTCATGGGCCCGTTTCGGATTGGATCGTATTCCGTGATTGGATCATATTGGTCTAAAAAAGTGATTAGCCAAGTTTAGATTAGTTTAAATCTTTAAATACAAAGTTTTGGAATTTACTGCTCGATCAATGGTCTTTCTTCACTTGCACTTCTCTTACTTCTCCTTCATAAAGACTACAAACAATCCGTCAAGCTCTACTTTTGTGATTTGATGATGGCACTTTCTCTTTATGGTTTCTTGCTCTTATATATTCTGGTTTATTCCTTGTTTCTTTTCCCTTTCCCTCTTTTTTCCTTTTCTTGGGAGGAGGTTTTCTGGTTTGATGGTCCACATAACCACCACAAGTGGATCTGGCTCCTCTATTTAAGCAGTGATCACCTAGATAACTATCCAAGAAATGATCCAACGGTTGTGCTTCTATCGATCATAATAGAGGCACCGCACTGAGTGTCGTTGGATCACCGCTTGGACACATGTCGATCGCCCATGTAGCTGTGGAAAAGACCTAGGCGATTACAGCTCAAGAGAGGATCCCTATCCCCACCAAGCATGGTCAGATTCTTTTTTATCTCTGCATGTGGCAAATTGGGTTAAGATGAAAGTTTGTGGACAAATAGACCCTAAAGTCATTCATTTATAAGTTTTAGCTCCAACAAAATTGACCATGTGACGAAACATATCAATAAAAAACCTAAAAAGTTGAGATGGGCATAAGGGACTATATATCTAAGGGTTGCATGGACATACATGAGAGGCTATGGCATTACTTAAGGGGTAAATGATTGAAGTTGGTCTGAAATATGACTTGTGATCTATCCGGACCATCTCCTGAACATTGAATGCTTAGATTCACTATTTGATCCTTCCACTTGAAGGAATTAGGTTTTTTGACTCTTGACCAAGGCTTTAGTTTGTCTGTCGAAACTTTTTCCTATCTTTTATATGGGAGAAGATTCTGTAGCAAGTGGTATAGAGGAAAGCACTAATGAGGTGCAATGGAATGATTTCATACAAAGGAGGGTAGCGAGGCTAGAAGCTGTATATAACAATACTTCAGTTAGGGTGTCACTTGGGCCGGTCTAGCCATGATGTTGGCCCAATAAGGCTAGCATGGTCAGCCCAACAACTTTTGCTGGGTCAATTTGATGGGCGCTCGCAGACTGGGCCTGGACTAAGACCTTTTCCTCTTTAGGTTGTTATTGGGCCGAACCTAATTTTTAATGGGTAGCTCAGGAATGGCTTGTAGACCCAATGGGCTAGGCACACCCCTTAATTCCTAGATGGCATCCAAGGCAGAGCTTATCTATTTCAAATTTAATACAAAAAGGAATCAATAAATACCTAATGGTCTGTTTCGCATTATGCTCCCAGATATTATATTTGAGCAAAGGAACTATTTGAGTCCATAATTTGAGCATCAAGGGAAAGAAAAGTGGGGTATGTCCTTGCATATTATCTCTAGGTCAAGATTTTGTTTTCAGAAATGTTTTATCAATTTATTTTCATGCATATCTGTTGCAAATTCGAATTTGAATAGAAAATTCTATACGCATTTCTTGTGGTGGGTCTAATTCGAATTCGGATTTTCTCATCAGATATGAAATAAGTGGTCAAAAGGAGTTCAACCAATAGTCCAAAACCAGTCTAGTAAACTAAGGGTGTCAAACCCGGTTTGGAACCAGCCATTTATCGAGAACCGAGTTGAACCAAATTATAATGGTTAAGTTATGATTTCAAGAATGTAAACCAAATTCAATCTGAAATCAAAACCGTGAGTGCAATACGGCCAAATTTAGAGAAGAATAGTTGTAACCGAACCAAATGGCTAAAACCAAAATGAACCAAATTCAAACTGGTTCAGCAAATACAATTCGATTTTGGTTCCAATGTTGGCCATCTCTAACCAAACCGAACCGGTTGATACCCTTATGGTAACCTCTAATTTCTAAATCAATTCCCAAGATATGGACCTCAAGTAGTTGGAATCTTCAAGTAGTTGGAATCTCTATCTTTTCTTTTTTATTATTTTAGTTTTAAAAAATGAATAAGAAAAGATAATGGTGGGTCAGTAAATGGAATTTTGTGTTTTAGTGAAATTCCAATGGGGAGATGATTAGATGTTCTTCATGCATCCAATTCTCTTTCTTTTTGGGTTATGTAGTCACGGTGGAACTGGGAATATTAACACGTAATAGCATGGTGGGCTAATGGGTTAGTAGGGTACCCTACACTGGAGTCCCTATAAGAACCTCCCATGAGTCTCAACTTTTCCTCAAGGCCTCAATAAGTTGCTCTACACAATCCAAAACCTTACCCCTCCATCCTCTATCTCTCTCTCTCTCTCTCTGCAAACATGGTAAGTACTCGATCCTCAAACTTAATAGGGTTTCAGTTTCAGAGAATTTTTTCCTTCATTTTGGGTTCTATATATATCAAATGGTGCAACTTAACTTGAAGGATTGATTTGTGTAACTGTGAGTTTGTAAAATGATGATTGTCAACGTACAGAGCAGCTGGGATGGATACGAGAAGAGCCAGAACCAGAAAATATTGGTGGGCCCGTGGGGAGGCCAAGATGGATCAAGGTGGGACGACGGTGTCTACAGTGGGGTAAGGCAAGTGGTGATAAGACATGGTTCTGCTATAGACTCCATCCAGATTGAGTATGATGCCAGAGGTTGTTCCATCTGGTCAGACAGGCATGGTGGAACCGGTGGCTGCCAAACTGATAAGGTCTCTCTCTCTCTCTCGTTTTGGATCAACTTTCTTAAAATAAAATTTTTTTAATAAAAATGCGTTTGTTATTCATTCAGTTTCAAAAACAACGTTTCATATCAAAAATAAAATTTTCAGCTTCTGTGTTAAAATGTTATTTTAAGACAAAAAATTATATTTAGTGAACTTGTTTCAAGAACGATTACCATAGTTGTTCACTTTTTTTTTTTGTAATTGAAATAAAACTAAAATGACGGAACAAGGTTTTATTATTTTTAAAAATAGAGGTCATGCCAGTGTAGAGAATGTAGACCTTGTTATTAGGGGGTGCAAGGGTATCTTTTCATAGACCTTAAAAATAAGGACTGTGTTTGAAGAAAGAACGTTGCCTATCTAGTTTTCCCACACTCACACAACCCTTGTTATCAAGGGCTATTAAAAGATTCACCTGCCCCTAAAACATGGGTTATGTTTGAACATGGGGAATGCTAGACCGACATCATTCCTCTCCCCATCCTCTCCCCTATCCCCTGTGAAAAAGAATCATGCATTAGTTGTTCAACTTTCTAAATGTTTTTGAATATGTACCTTTATCATGAACACATTAATTATGAATTAAACTTGTGATCCATTTTGAATGATCAAACTCTTGTAGATCAAGCTTGATTTTCCACAAGAATTCCTCACTTCCATTAGTGGTTACTATGGTTCACTCACTCAATGGGGTCCCATTATAGTTCGATCCCTTTCCTTTGAAAGTAATCGAAAAAAACATGGTCCCTTTGGTACCCAAGAAGGAACACAATTCACCTTCCCTATCACCTGTGGCAAGATCATCGGATTCCATGGCCGGTGCAGTTGTTATCTTGGCTCAATCGGAGTTTACTTGAAGCCTCTCCAGCAACAAAATCCACCCAGAGCTCCAATTCAATCACCCAACATTGTTGGCTATACTGTAACCCAAGAAACTATACAAACCTACGGCGTAGTACTTGCGGGAAGAGAAAAGGGTGAACATCGAAAGGTTATGCATACCAATCAATTTTTCACTGATGGCCATGGTGAAGATGAACTAAATCTCAAGGTAAGGTTCATTGATGATTCTCTATTATTGTTATTTGTGTTCTTTGATCCGTCATATTGATCCTATAGAAAATTCCTAATAGGTCCAAATCCCTTACCATATTGAGAAAGAATCTTCAAATGCTAGATGGCCCGTGAGGTGTGGACCTTGGGGAGGCGATGGTGGGACGATTTTTGATGATGGAGTCTATACAGGTGTTAGGGAAGTTCACATAATGCGTAATGGTGGCATTGTTTCCATTAAAGCTTGTTATGATAGGAATGGTCAAGAATTTTGGGGGAATAGAAATGGCGGAAAGGCTGGGCTCAGACTAGACAAGGTAAATCACCTTTCATTCTATCTTGCAGGTCAACTTGCATGTATATTGCATATATTGTTCATAAGTTAGTTGTTGGTGATAGAATTAGACTACACAATATTCCATTTGAAACAATGAAGACCAATCAATAGCATGCATATACGACTCCATGGCGTTTGATGAAGGGTTCTTCTCAATGGCTTTCTCCTCTTATGTTGATCTTATCTATTCTCTTCTCTATATAATGGCTAGAGTTTTGCTACTAATGGGCATTGCTAACATTATATAGACTAACAACAGGAACCAATCATGTTTGACTGAACAATTAATGTCGCTCCCATAATGGTTTCAGTTGTTAATAGGCCTACATACACTTTACACTTTAAGGTGGTAACCCAGCTATAATAAGCTCATGACTTATTAAGCAGACCACCTCCTCTATTGGGCTCCAACCAACCAAACCCGTTAGTTAAGTCAAATTCACTAATCTATACCCATACAATGACTGAATGCTACAGTCGGACCCAAAGAAGAAAATATATTCAATTAGTTGATACGAATTGATCCATTTTTATTTCCCAAAGGAGAAGTAACAAAAAGGAATGCAAAGGTCTTGTTGAATCGTGGATCCATTCTTATTAGGGTTTTTCTCCTTCTTGCAGATGGTATTTGATTATCCATCAGAAATCTTGACTCACATAAGTGGCTATTACGGGTCGACTATCTTAATGGGACCTACAGTGGTCAAGTCCCTCACATTTCACACAACAAAAAGGAAGTACGGACCATTTGGAGATGAACAAGGGATTTCCTTCAATTCAGGCTCTAAACAGGGGAGGATCGTCGGGTTCCATGGCTGTAAAGGATGGTTTGTGGATAGCATTGGTGTTCATGTTCTTGAAGCTAACTTATTGATGATTCCAAGACCTCCAATCTGCAGTAATTCTTTTAACATGAATGACCTGAATACCGAGGTGATCAATCACCCTCAACAATCTTCTTATGGAACTAGTACTACAGGACCTACAATCAATCTGTTATTTATTCTTCTAAATGGTGCAACTCTGCAACTTTTTGGTGGGTTCAGGTTAGGTATGACATGGTAAAAGGAACAACGACCCCAGCTGCACTAGGGCCATATTGTGGGGAAGGAGTGGGTAAGCCATGGGGTGGGGATGGAGGTCAGGCATGGGATGATGGAGCTTTTTCTGGGGTTAAGCAGATTTATTTGATAAAAGGCGACGCCATTTGCTCGATACAGATTGAATACGATAGGAATGGACAACCTATCTGGTCTGCTAGACATGGTGGTGGAGGTGGATACAGTGCCCACAAGGTAAGTTAGTATGCTTAGTGAAGTATAACCCTTCACTATTTGCCACATGGTAATACATGGGTTAGTCTATATAATAGAAGACCAGATAACATCTCATTGGTAACATTTCAGCTTAAAATGAGTAGAGGAAGTAGCTAAGATTACAAAAAATGCCATTTTGAATGTTATATTCATCTCCATTTGATGACATTTTTGGTAATTTTACTAAAAATTTGAGATCTATGTGGGGTCGTCTATCACATATATGGACTAATACTTGTGCTGCTACCCCACTTAATGGAGAGGCTGTTGCAATGGAGCAACCTTACCGTTGCGATGGAGCTTCCTTACCGTTGCGCTGAGGTCTATCCTCTAAGACCATTTTTAATACTTCTAGGAATGTATAGAAACAAATACTCATTTTCTTCCTAATGGTGATCATGTCTGTGTACCAAACAGATTAGATTTGATTACCCACATGAAGTGGTTGCTCGCATCAGTGGTTACTATGGCCCCAATCCAGGCGATGCCTGTGCAAAAGTTATAAGGTCTCTCACATTTTTCACCAATAGAGCAAGGTATGGTCCCTATGGGGAGGAGATTGGAACCTTTTTCAGTTCTTCAACAGAAGGAAGGGTGGTTGGATTCCATGGTAGAAGTGGTTGTTATCTGGATGCAATTGGAGTCCATATGCAACACACTTCGGCTGATCAAGGACGTGTGAAGGCAGTGTTCAACAAAATGTTTAACTGATCATCCTCATCAACAACATCTACTCGATAAATAATATCCATCCATGTATGAGGTGCTCTAGTCAATCAATGATGTAATAGTATATTAGAGCCTAAATATGGATGTTAATTTACCCAAAAAAAAAAAAAAAAAAAAAAAAGACCTAATAATGGGAAAAAAATCCGGGCCCTCGTATACATAGTTCTATATGGGTGTCAGATGCCAGTGATAAGAAAAAATACTTGAGCTCTTACTGGTTCAATCATGTCACGCATCACATTCCCAGAAAGAAAGAACAGAAGGAAGGCCAACCCCACGGGCCAAATAGTGGATGGGTCCTAATCATCATAATGGTAGCGAGATTATAGGGTGAAATATACGACCAGCACACCCAACATGAATTCATCATTACATCAAACTAATGAATCAAGGTGCTATCTAATATGTTGGTTTCCATGTCATGCATGTAAGCTATTACACTAGCTGCAGCTTGCCACAAACCTTTTGTAGTTCCCTCCCTTCCAAAAGGAAGACCTAACCTTGATATATATCTTTGTTGGGTCCTTTTCTCTTGGAGCATCTTGGTACTTCAGTTTTACAATCAATGGTCAACCTGACCTTACCATTATCTAAATAACCCATCTTAGGCTCCATGTAGTTGGAGGCTCTCTAGGTTGATCAATGCAAATTCAAAAAATGCATACCAAACAACGAGCTTTGAGTACCGAGGGTTTCTTGTTCTTGTGTCAGATGAGTCCCCCGCCCATTGGGTTACCATCAAAGGCATTCGAAAGTGCAACCAAAATAGCTCTCAGAGCAGCGAAGTTCCCACTTCCTAACCTGTTACAACCTTAACATCTGAATCCACTATTAAGGAGCATGGTAAAATCATTCCTTAAAAACAGCTTGAGTGAGTGAGAAAAAAAAAAAAAAAAAAAAAAAAAAAAAAAAAGAAAGAAAGAAAGAAAAGAGAGAGAGAGAGAGATTCAAGTACCTAAACATGTCCACATTAAGCTACTCCCTTCCGAGGTCAAATTATTAATTCCACCTGCTATGTGAAACCCTAGCAACTAGCTAAGAAATGGAGGACCCATGTGGGTTCGATCAGTGACATTGGAGAGCAACTGCAAGAAGACATATACGGTGCATTTGGTACGTACTAAGCCAGGGACCCATATAGATATTATTTCTGATGCCCATTGACTGATAGCAAGTTTGTCTTGGGGTTCCATAGCATGCAAGGGCTGGTTGTTAAATTGACTCCTCTTCCTCTCTACAAGACAAAACCCTCCAATTCTAAAGCACTAGATCTGGTCTCTTCCACTGAAAATATCTCAGCAACAAACACCTTTGTCCAAGGAAGACACTGACCAATACTCTTACAAACGCCAAACTACTAGTGTCACATGGGCCGGTGTCGGTGTGGCTTGGGATCCAAGAAGAAGAAGGAGGACAACTTAATATCTAACACCAGTAACCCAAGTGTCAGATATCACTTCGATAAAAAAAGAGTTACAGACATGGGTTGCAGGCCATATGGGGAAGCAAGATTAATGGTGGAGACCCAGTAGAGTACTATAGGATTTGATCTCTGATAAGATGTGAAACTGAAGACCTTATTAGTTAATGCTGAAGACTTGGATTCTTCTTCTTCTTCTTCTTCTTCTTCTTCTTCTTCTTCCTCTGTCGGCACAACACATTTCTTCTTCTTCTTCTTCCTCTTCTTCTTCGCCAGACAATTTTTCTTTGCATGGGACCTAGCTAGTGACCTTGGATCTCCTCCAACCCTAACCTGTTTCTATGGAGCTGATAGAAATCAAAACCAAACCAGACCGACTGAATGAATATATCAAAATTGAAAATGAGATTGAACCCGATAAAATTCGAGATTGGATTAATAATAACCTAATAAAAGAAATAAAAAATAAAAACCCCATGATTAACCGATTTTTTCATTTATTTTCTTTTGAATACATGTAAACTCGAAACCAGACCAAACCTAATAGTAGACTGGTAGTAAAAAATTAATAAGAAATTAGACCAAATCGATTAAAACTGAAATGGATTCAAACCGACCAATTGATACCATTTATTCTCACCCCCTTATTACATACGGTTGGAATTACCTTTTCTTAGTCTAATAAAAGTGTTTGTTAAGTTTGTCTCGAATTCTTGACCCGTTTTGAAGATTGATCCATTTCGACATATTTTGGTGGCGATTGGAATGGAAAGTTTTCTGAGATCTATGATGGAAGCAGAGGGGTTGGGCCGATCAGATTGACCGTGACCCAATGGGTCGATCCGCTACTTGAAATATATAATGTAATGTTATCTTGTTGAGAAAATCATTGTATTTTAGGGTTTTTTGAGTTAGGGTTTCAAGACGAGTTTTCTCGCCATTGCTTGAGTGTAATACCTCTTCTGTATAGTGAAATATCTTCTTCCACGCCCGAGGACGTAACATACCACATCGGTATATAAATCTCGTTAAATCTCTGTATTATGTGGATTTACTGTATGTTTATTCCCGTATTTCTTGATGTTTGCTCTAACAGTGTTAGATACCATATTTGAAAAGATTCTCTTCACCTTGCGTGAAAAATTTAATCCTAAAAGGTTAATCATTTTACAGCTC
The DNA here is from genome assembly GCF_013358625.1 of Macadamia integrifolia. NCBI lineage: Eukaryota > Viridiplantae > Streptophyta > Magnoliopsida > Proteales > Proteaceae > Macadamia > Macadamia integrifolia. The sequence goes on from NC_056570.1 coordinate 9,006,468, forward strand.
TCCAAGATCCCATTTATTGATGGGATGTGGGTGCTGACATGTAAACTCATCACCACTTGCCATTTGGTAAAATGA
>NC_056570.1:9011542-9023454 GCF_013358625.1 Macadamia integrifolia
TGAATGATTGGATTATGTCTTAATACGTTGACTTTTGATGGATGGGATTAAAAAAAATGTCACATGGAAAAATAGGGGCACATGGAATCTCCATGAAAGATTAATCAAATATCACGTTCAGTATAGTTTAATGGAGGAATTCATTTTAGTGTTTTAATTAAAAACCCTTTGCTTTAAATCTCTCAATTTTTTTAATTTTCAAATGTTGTACTTATCGGAATGTGATTTTACTAAGAAGACCAGTTAGGGTCAACCCGACCCAACCCGGCCCAACCCTGAGCCTGGTAGGGTTGGGCCTAAGCATGAACCCGGCAGGGTTGGGTTAAGTTTTGGGATTTAGGGTTGAGTTAGGGTTGTAAGAAATCTAACCCAACCTAGCCTTGTTCACCCTTACCTCTCGTCCTCATGCCTCAGATTATAGAGAAATGAGAATCACTCCAAATTTATAAGGAAACCTATAAAAGGACACATACCTTACATATTCATGTATCCCTAATAAATTTCTCTGAGCTGCCACCCCCAAGTCTGGCCATGAACCCATTTGTTCATCGGGACCTTATGACCTAGACTTTGACCTTTTAACGTTATTCGAAATCAACCCATAAATACAAATGATGGAATACAAAACATTGTAACCCCTGAAACATGTCAGGTGGGACTCGGGTGTGACCTGCCCTATTTCTACCATATGAATGCATGTAAATGTGTCCCTTTGATCCTATGTTAGCCTTCAAGTCAAACTGGCAATGCCTTAAAATAATTGTTTTTTGTTGGTTAAAGGAAGCCTTGAGTTGTAAAGAGGGAATGGGAATTCACCCTTTCTTCGTAACAATGATAAGATAAGAGTGAAATCCGGTCTACACTGTCGGCATGCCACCCACATAGGTTACAAACTTACTGTGCCACGCCGTATACCAATCTGTAATAACTGAAATTTTTGAAAAGAATGAATGGGATATGTGGGCCATGGGCCATATGACATAGTCCATGGGCCCTGATGGGTTTTTTTCGTTTGTCCTAGATTGGGTCCCCACAACCTTGTATGACTATAACAATTGTCCCATTAAAAGACAACAAATGGTGATGCAAGAGTGCTAGTAGTAGCATAGGCTATGCAAAGTCTTGATGGATTTGATTATTACATTACAACATTAGTTCGTTTAAAATTTGGCTTTATTGTTTGGAGCTTTGGCTTTGACAACAACTCATAATTACAGAAAAAACACCATTGATAAGCCTATTAGTCTATGAGAACTGATAGGTATAGGATAGGTTCCTTGCCTTGTGGGCCAATGAAACTTTTTTCTTTGGGCTTTGCTTTGCAACATATGGGTCCCATGGAGCCCATCTTTCATGCCTGACCTGCAACTTGGAATCAACTCAACTTGTGGTAAACCTTCTGAGCTGATTGAGCCCACAAATTCTTGAGAGAGAGAGACCCACAAGTTCTTTAGAAAGAGATAGATGGAGACAACAAATTCTTTAGAGAGAGAGAGAGAGAGTGAGGACAACGATGGGCACCACCATCTTTATAATTCCCTTTGGCTCGGCCATCAGGGTAACCTAAGTCTTTAAACTTTCTGATTTGCTAAAGATACTGTTGGGAAAACAGTACTCCTAATGCTTCCAAGAGTTTGTTTGGGAAAAATGTCTATCTGACCAAGTGGCATAGGTATGCCATCGCCTTCTATCTTTATATCTCTTCTCATGATACTCTCTTTCCTCTTTGCATTCTATTGACGGATTGTATTCTTCGCTCCTCATTGGCTGGCTTTCCCACTTATACGTGAATGTTTTATGTAAGGGTGTCAACCGGTTGGGCCGGGCTAGTCTCGGTTAAGTTTAATCAGGCTTGACCACTTGAAAGCCTTGCACCGTAAACATCCATTTAAGTTAATGGGCCTAACTTTGGAGGACATGGTACGGTTTATAATCGGGTCGATCGGTGTCAGGCTTTAATCAGGCTTCTTTAAACAGGCCTTAATTAGGATTTAACCGGGCTACAGACCTATTTAAGTCTAAACAGACTCTAAACGGGCTTTAAACAGGCCTATCCTAAAATTATATTCTTAAGTGGGTTGAGATTATGATTGTTCTTAAAAAAAAAAATAATAATAATAATTATGACCATTACAACTTACAAAATAAAGCGTAATTAAATCAAATCTAACTACAAAACAAAAGGTAAGAAAGCTTAATTAGTTTCTTATTGGTAGTGGCAAAAAAAGAATTTTATGTAGTATTAAAGGGGGTTGGGCTGGGTCGGGCTACAAAGAGTCGGTTCAAGTTGGGCATATAAATGTGTCGGATCAGTCGGATTCCCAACGGGCTAGCTGCTACCTATACTGTGAATGCTCATTTAATAAATGTGTTGGGCTTGATACCTACACATTTATCAAATGGGCCAGATCGAAGTCGGATCATAAACATGTCGGGCTCAGTCAGGCCTACCAGTGCGGGCTTAGAATTGACACCCCTAACTTTATGTATTGTTTCATGATGATACATGCCTTTTGATTCCATAAATGCCTCTAAAATACTCTTATTAACAATGTGAAAGGGTATTTATGAAAGCGAAATGGAATGTGAACGCTTCGCATATGGACAGATGATTCAGATTCAGCCAACCGTGTTTTGATTGGCGAAAACTAGTGCCAAGGGACCCACACCTGATTATCACCACGATTGATTGTACCTCCCCTTTTGGAGTTGACTGAGATTCCTTTCTTCCTCTTTCACCTCCTTATCATATGATTCTTCAATCCAGGTAGAAACCATATAAATTTTCCCTAGTACTGTTTGGCACTGTTTGTTTCATATAAAATTTTCTCCATGCTTCATAATTTATATGAATTATCATTTTCAATGTTATTTTTTGCGTCTTACGTCAAATCAAACAATGACAAAATCTTATTTTATACGAAAATTTTACACTTTATTTTACATGGAAACAAAGTGAGCCTGAAGATGCTTCTACAGAAGAAAAAAAGAAAAAACATTTTTGATGTTTTATTGCAGAGTAAATATAAATATTTTCCTTCACGTTCCGTTTCCTGCTTCCCTTGCAACTAAATGGAGCCGTAGTTTTGGGGTAGTGTGGAGCTTTACATAACTAGACTGAGTTTGGGATTGGTTTGAATTCAATATTGTTAAAACAAGTTTGGAAAGAGTTCTTAGTGAACCCAAGTGATCATTGGCCAAGTTCTACAAGAAAATGAGCACTTCTATCATAAGAATTTCTAGGAACTCCATGTACACAGAACCCTAAAGATCAATCAAATAATAAAAAACTAAATATAACACATCCTATCACCAAAAGGTTATCTTTGCAAACTAGAGATTTATAGTAAGGCCATAATTAATTGAGATCACACCAATGTTTCTATATTTGATTGAAAGAATTAAATCTTCAGGATCCATGCATGTAATTACATATCTCATCAACAGATTATTATTCTGCAGAATCTCTACTTTTCCATATCATGTTGAGTTGTGGACCTTCATTTGGGGATATTAACAGTAAAGTTACTAAGTGTCTCATTCATTGTATTACTCTACATATATCACTCTCTCTTTTTTTCTTCAATTAATCAAATTAGTTGGGGGACCAATCTATAGATCCATGAGTGAGACCCAATGACTCAAGGGTCTTCTCATAACCCTTAATCTTATTGATCAGAAGTAAATGATGAGAATAATTCTGTTCATTTGGTCTACGCATCCAGACTGATCACATTATAAATTGTTTGAAAATTTTGGGATATATACATAATGTATGTTCTGGTCTGGATCTAATTATTAATTATATCTATAATCTGTTTCTTTTGTTATTTTGATGAAACTGTTTGGGATGAAGAGCCTAATCATCAAGCAGTGTATATATTAAGTAGAGAAGATGGCATGATGATGACGATTAACAAGACTAATTAAGAAAGACAAACTATTTGTTATTGATTAGGATCCAATGTTTATAATAGGCAGACTATGGAGATATATATTGATCAAGTAAGACAACCCTTGCACTATGTGCCTTATCTAATTTGGTCTTACTTGGTCAACTGGCATATTGCTTCTAAGTTTGGATCTTAATCAAATTAATATCTTAATATATATTTTTTATATCTTCACTTGCTATACACATGCACTAATTTGTTCACAATGCTCAATAATTAATATAAGCATTCAAGTCTCTGTCTCTCTCTCTCTCAAAGTCCAAATATATAGTACAAATCAATAGATTTAAGAATCTCAACTGTGTATAGGGGCAGCTGGAACAGTTAAAGTGAGGAAGACTTCTGGGTCAACAACACAAGTAGTGGTAACTAGAAACTCAATCAATGGGCATTACATGGGCCCTATAATAACAATTATGAGGTACCAAACCAATAAATGAATGGATTACCATTATCTCCCAAGTCCTAATAATGGTTGAAGCTAAATATTATTGCTGGATATTATTAATACAACTAGAATGCATGGAAGAAAAGAAATGAAATAAAATGTGAAGAGAGAAAGAAAAGTAAACTACACATTAATTCCACATTTTTAGTGTGTGGAAATGGTGTTCTTATTGGTCACTCTTCTAAGTAGGTACCAAGTTATTGTTGTTGTCGTTTTGTGACCATGAATCAGGGCCACAAATGCATACATCAGTGCCATATATATTATATGGGTCAGTCTTCCTTCTCATTCCTCAATAGTCATAACCTATAAGACTGTACCAAAATAAATAAATAAATAACCTATAAGACCAATTCTACAGTTTCCATTTTTTCAAACCCTTAGAGAGTTTAGACCTTTCTTTAGTGTAACATCTATTGCTACACGTCTTATCCTGTTTTTAACGTGTAGGAGAGGCCAAAACTCTGTTAGGTAGACGCTACACAGATGTATTAGTCAAAATAATTAATTAACTTTTGTAAGTTTTTGAGTATTAGAAAATTCTTTAGTGAACAGTCTTTAATGAATTCCAATTCAAGTGCAGCTCCACCTAACCCTATTCATGCAAATTTGGATCATTCAGTGAGACTTCTTTTAGTGTTTTTAGTGGCCAGATTAACAGAGTTGGACCACTTGGTGGGTCTTGTTCTCTTGTTGGTCTAGTACTCATTAATAATGCAAATGTTAAGCAGTCTTACAGCATTAACCGATGATACAGTACCCAACTCATATTATTCCATCTATGGCCATCCTGTGTTGTTGAGTGAATCATGAGAGCTAGTGTTGTCCCTTTCCTTGTAATAGATCAATTATGTGTGTGTGTTGGGGGGTGGGGGGAGGGTTGAAAGTTGAAACATGCACCTTCATGAAACACAACCCTTTTCCTACCACTATTAAGGCACTAATCAAAGATGTTTCTTCACAGCTAATATGGATCTCCACCAGCCGTTTTAGAGAGAGAAAGTGGGTTTGTAAATGATCATCACTACCTGATAAGATATAAGACTAGGGTTTAATGTGAATATGTTTAGAGATTGGATGAGAAAGGAGTTAAGGGCCAAGTAGAACAATAATAATGAATGGCAAAAGAGGGGGAAAAAAGTGAATGGAATGGCCACTAACTCCTTTGGTATACCTAAAAGCAAATATTAAAGCAATCTTTTAGGCCATGCAAGGCCGGAAGCACTGTCTTACTTTCAAGCCTACACAGAGGAGAAAATAGAGAAAGATGAGCTAAAAGAGGCGACCACCACGAGGGATATGGATTCTGTCATCTACATATATCTACTTTTATTTTCTCTTGATTGGAAGCAATAGTGCTCTTTTCTTATTTAACTTGGATAGAATAGTTTAAAACTTAGTAAAGAGTAGAAAAAAGAGGGTGGATTCTCCCTTGGACACAGGCAAAAAAGGAGTTCATTTTCTTCATGGGTAGCTTTGTTCTAGCTTTGTTCACAAAGTGGGCACTTGTGTAGGGTCATATTGCACTTGGAAAAATAGGAGTTTAGGTTTAAAAGCTTAAGGTTCTAACTATAGAAAGACAAAAGGATGGAAACCCAAAAGAAAGAAAGCAAAAGAGAAACAAAATGATCTTTGATCAAGATTGGAGAGAGATTGGAAGCAAGTAAGATTAAGCACTTTATTGGGTAAATCAGAATCCGACAGGGAAGCCAAATTCCCGGATATAGTTTATTGGAGAGGGTAGAATTCCAAGAGAAAGATAAGGTGTAAGGGGCACATGCAATCACTCTTCTTCATGCGAGAGAGAGAGAGAGAGAGAGAGAGAGAGGTTTATTGGCTAAGGCTTACTTCAATATCGTCATCCTTATTACTATATATAATCCTCTCTTTTTCTATGCAGGTACCTTATTTATTCTCTTCATGTATAGTACTTAGTTATCTGATCTTTACTTTTCAACTAAAGACTCAAATACCATGTAAGCATAAGGATATGGAGCCAGCAGTGTAATTGATCTTGGAATTATAACCAAAACTTACACCATCACCAGCCATGCGTGCACCTTCTTTATCTCTATATCTTTACCTTCTTTTAGAATTTCACCTTATGCTCCAATTATTTGTGTGAATAACCTATTTTGGGTGGAGGAAGGGGGTTGCACATTCACCTCTAATAAATGGTGCATAATCACAATGGTTTTGCTTTTAATTATATAATTTAGATTTTTTAATAAAATTAGGAATATTTTTTAAAAAATTAATAATAACAAGATTATAATCTTAGTTTTTTGCTCTTTTAGTATAATACAATAATACATTCTTTTTCTATGAAGATAAATCTTATTATTTCACATAAAAAATTAAGTATCAATATTATTATATAATACTGGAGAAGAAAAGAAAACAATCAATACAAAATCAAAGAATTAACCCAAACCAGTAGAGAGGAAGGAGCAAACCCCACCTTTTAGTATTTCACATAAAAATTGTATAATATTGCATTAAATAACTTTCAAGCTTTTGGAAATACTTTTTTACCTTTGCATTAAATATTGCATTAAAAAATTTTTGCGAATAAGACAAGGGGAAATTAAAAGATGGTTACAACTACTTCACGAATTTGGTGACCACAAATTGTTCTCTATTTTAAAACTCACTGATATGACGATGCACTTTGTAAGATTTTAGAAGAAAGTTTATCTTCATTCTTGAGGGTCACAATTATTTCTCCCTGACCTATTGTACGAAGTCTAACATTATCCTGAGACTTCCATCCAACCACAATTAAATCTTGGAGACCCAGTGTGGTCTTAATAGGGAAATGAGCTAACAGGTCAATTTTGGCAACTCCCATGAAATGACCTTGAAGAGGAACCATCGTTGTACAAATTTAAAATGATAATAATAATGGTGAGAGTTTTCCTTCTCCAAGGGAGGAAGAATCCCCTCACCATTGGTGATGTGATTATTCATCCCATCACAAACTTCTACCCCCAATTGTTTGGGATCGAAACTATCTCTCTCCTTGGGCATCCTACAATACTAATTTCCTTGACCATGGTTGAAGGAAAACTCAGTCCAATATAATAATAATGAAGCATGCATACATAAATACATATCAATCAAACATCATTCGTTTTATGTATTTTCATAAATAACCCTCATACATTCTATTCCCTTTCATATGATCAGTTGAGATAGGTGATCTAATCACTATCCTTTACAAAGTAAGTGAGAATGAACCAAGTACCCAAAGATAAGAGAACCGGGTATCGTCATAAAAGGTTCAAATTAACCTAATAACCATCACAACTGGATCTTATAGAACTAAATCTACTTTTTCATTGATAAATTAGTTTGGCTTATCAAATATAATAGTTGAATTATCAAGTGTCTTGAAGAAACCGAAGGAGGTAGCGCAGATGGTGAGCAACGAACTTGGTACGAGCTGTAAACTAGGATGTCCTAAGTTTGACTCCCACTAGGCACACTTTGGGCCACTCACATGGGGGTGTTTAGTGCTCTTCACTGCTTTCAGTGAAAGTTGAATGGTTCTTATTCAACTCCGGTATGACCCGGTTCATGCGGTTGTGGAGTCAGTATGGGCCCACGGGACTAGTCAGGCCAAAGGCCTGGATACCCGCCATTAGCAAAAAAAAAAAAATCAAGTGTCTTGAAGAAGAAGAATTAGTAGTAAAGCCACCTACCACCCTTACGTTTCATAATATCCTTTTTAGATTATGATCATAAGAAAATAAAGAATGTTGACGAAGTTGGGTTTCTCCATAACCATATTTTTAATATTAGAAATAATTTTTATTTCTTCAATAAGACCAATGTGAACACAGAAGATGTTATGGAATAATCCTACATCCATTATAATTAGGATTTGGTAATTAGGATTTGGATGACTTCATATACCAGTTGAACCTCTTCACCATATAGCTTAAACCTTTGAATTAGATATCTTCTTAGGAGAAGAGCAAGAAAAAGGTTGACAAATAATAAGAAGGATTGTTAAATAGATCAAGACTATGTTTAAATATTTATTTGTTGGAGAGAAATCTATCCATGACTGTATTTGATAGCATCTCATCAGTTATAAAGTTTGATTTTCTATGCCATGGAGGCAGCTCTTAGATTTTGTAGACATGTTGTCTATGTCAACAAGTACTAGCTAAATCCAAGTTCTAACGCAATTGAAATTTGCATATATTAGAATAATGTTTTATAATTGATTGAAAATTGATTCCCCCCCTTCCCCCTGCAATCTTCATCCATTGGAAGGAAGAATCTCTTCACCACTAATGATATGGCCTTATGATTGGACTCCATGAGAAGTAGATTCTCGGATGAGAAGAATGATGCAAGAGAAAATCTAGACAGAGGCCACTACAAGAACAACCTACCTAGTTGCGAGTTATAATGGCTGAATCAACCCTTCATGTAATTTAGTGGAAAACAAAGAAGGCCATCTCCACGGTCCATGGAGAGTACCCTTTTCTTTATTTTATTGAAAAAAAGATGAATAAAGTGCAAACGTTAGGCTAGAAAACCTAAGGTAAGGAACTTATAAGGACTTCTTTACGTATGAATATTAAAAAAAGGCAATGTATATAGTGACTATAAACCTTATTAAAAGACAAGAAAAGTAAGAAGGAGAGCTAATCAAATAAAAAGTGTCCACTTCAACACAAATTGAGTTTGGCCATTATAATATACAAGTGATATCAGATTGAATCTTGAATTTCTGTTTCCATTAGGGATAAAATCTATCTGTTCTATTATATAATAAATCATTAGAAACATATCCCACAAGTAACTCAATTCTTTATGTTATTTTCGGATGATATATAAATGTGATAGCAACATGGATTTGCGTTCTCTCTCTCTCTCTCTCTCTCTCTCTCTCTCTCTGCTGAATGAAGACTAAAGATGGATGCTTGTGGGCATTTTGATCCTTTAGGTGTTGGATTTGCATTATTTATATAAAGGTATGCAGTTGGTTATGCAGGTTGGAGAAATTTTCAAAATACGCTTGTAGTAACCCTAGATAGAGAGAGAGAGAGAGAGAGATTCTCCTCCACAAACAACTAACACCCAACCCATTACTCGTCTAATACACGGAAGAATAAAATGGGTTGGTTTCTATGTTTCTATACATTTATGTTACATGACGAGTCAGATGAAGCTGAAATTTTGTGGATTACTCGATTCTAAGACCCTTTACTTAAATGTCAAATGATAAATAAAGCATTGATCATTAGTTTAAGAGTAGTACATGAAAATGGGTTCAGAGTGTGAGTGTGTATATATGGCATATATATACATGGGTTCTAAGCTCACAAAATTATAAGATAGAGGATGATGAATGAAGGAAACATATCATTAGGGTTTGGTCCAATAAAAATTTTAAGTTTGTCCTGTTAAGTCAAAATTTTATTTTACTCCAATCATAATTTTTATTCATATAGTAGCTTTTTTTTTTAGCCCAATCTCAAATATTCAAATACGAAGATTAAATGCATTCTCACTCTAAAAGCATGAATTCGATGATTGAGAGCAAGATTGCCACTCCTATGAAAATTGACATAAAAAATCGAAAGCATAAAAAATACATTTTTTAAATTCATAGCTTGTTTTTGATGGATTTTCAACCTAAGGTGCATCCTAATCAGCACTTAAACCTATCTTTAGCAGCGGTTTTTAGACTTTTAGCAGTGGTAAAAATCAGCCATTAAAGTCATTATTTCTTGTAGTTGCCATCCAACTTTAGAGAATCTACTCAAATATAATTGATTCTACTACTCTAGTCCACCTTCTGCTTTTAACCTAAAATCCAAAAGAAAGAGTCATAATTTTAGCTAGATGTGCCCTAAGAGAATGTAATATTTAATCCAAGGAATATAATCTTGAGCCAAATTTGAAGTGTATCAACCACTTAAATTGTAAAGAGCAAGAACATTTAGGTATTGGATCCTATCCTCTATAATTTATGTTGATAAAATATGATTAAATTTGTTTATGGACCCTAATTACTGCAATGGAGGGACCATTACAGATGCCTTGGGGCACAACTATATTACTATAGTGGTTCAACCAAATTATGTGAATTAAGTGATTAGGTTAATTTACATTATTAATCTTAATGATGATGACGATAAAAGGAGTGATTAAGCTTAAGTTATGTATTAAGATAGGTTAGGTAAGCTTCCGAATCCATTTCCAACAAGTAAACAAGGGAAATCAAATCATTGTTTGCTTGGGATCACTGGTTGGACAAAACACATCAACTCTCTAAGACATGAATGAGAATATTTGTTGCTTTGGTTTAGAACATCAAATACAAAACTTTATGGATTCATATGTTGGGTTAAACACATAATTTGTGAAAGCATTGTCTTAAGATATGTATAAACATGTTTCTTTCGAATCGAAAAGAATTTCCAATGGTGGGTCCAGATGGTTTGGTTCGTATTAAAAGATTCATTGAACCATATTTAAGTGATCCCCTGATGCTAAAATGTTTGATAGATTTCACAGAGATCAATCAAGAGTTAGACCTAAAAGTACGAGATCAAAGGGTGTGAATTCACTATGGGCAACCCAAATCTATGTTAGGGACCACACATCTACGTCATGGGTTATTATAAGTGTGTAGTGTTTGTGCAGGAAGAAGGCAACAATCAATTTCAGAGTACTTAGTATGACGTGCCCGTACAACAAGGAACACTCTCATCCGAATAGTTTTACCAGAGGGTCTTGCTAGGTCACCTGACCCAGACCGTATCAAAATAATTAGTAGAGTATCTAAAAGTATTTATGATAATATATAAGGTGAATAGGAGTTATTACAGGATTGCCATTAGATATCTTTTATCCCCCATTGACATTATCCGGTAAATTACCCTTGAGGGACCCAATTATTTTACTATAGCATTCTAGGGACATCGGAAAACTCTCTTTGTTTCTATGAAAAAGATGAAAAAGGAAAATTTTCTTGTAAAATAAAATTTCTTATTATTTGCTTTAATGTAAAATACAATAAAATAAACCCCAACCTGCCCCATATATAAACCGGGTCAAATTTGTTAATATTATCCCTAAAAACAGATGTGAGAGGTTCGATCAGATCGGTTCGGGCCATGAATTGTTGCCTCCAAGATGTCCGAAGTACCCCACACACACCTCCCCCCACCAACTCATCCAAAGGAAAAATAAAACGCATACATATGGATTAAAGAGAGAGAGAGAGAGAGAGAGAGAGAGAGAGAGAGAGAGAGTCTTCTCACTCAAAAAAAAAAAAAAAAAAAAAGACTCCATAGTTTTCTCACTAGAATACAGGAGAGGGATCCCCACAATGTCAATGATGGTGGAGAGAATATTGGCATCATCCATATATGAGGCCTACATGGATCAAAGTAGGAGAGAGAGAATGAGATTAGTAGTGACAGACTGCCTGCTTGTCGTATGATAGAATTTGCACTTTGTCATTGTGCATATATTTTTCTCAA
>NC_056570.1:9028340-9030799 GCF_013358625.1 Macadamia integrifolia
CCCCCCCCCCCTTTTAGGAGAAGCTCCTGTCCAAACTTTCTAACCTCCTTTACTTACCATTTTGCGCACATCCAAGCTTCATGACATCTCTTGCTTACTAAAAAAATAAATCTTCATAGTGACGGAGTGAAGACCATAAGTTAAGGGAGTCTCTTATTGGTCAGGTAAAAACCTTAACAATATTTCATTTTATTGTATTTACATAGCACAGAAGCACCACCCAATTTTACATAGGGTGAAAACCCATTTTCCAAATAGTGCCCAATTTTCCATAGGATAAAATAACAATTTTCAAATAGTGTGGGAGCACTCCTTTTTTTTTAGTTAGGCCCAAAAGAAGGTTGAACTCATGACTTCTTATTTTTGAGGTGTTGGTCTTTGCCAACTGAACAATCCCTTGTTGTTTTATGGTTGTCCTTGTTGGCAACTCGGCCACGTGGCGGTGATGACGTAGCCAGTTTGGGTGATGTGGATGAAAATGATGACATGACAATGTCCAGTATCACCGATGAGATAATAGAGCAGCTTGGTATGCATGGAGTGGTTTAATACATCATTAATAGGTGGTGCGGGTTTCTGGGTCAAAACTGGTAAAATTGGCCTATTTATGCTCGGGGGCATTTTCGGTAATGGAAATGACATTTTTGGAAGATCGGTTCTTCATGAAAAAGATAGATTGTAATTTACCTAGTCCAGTGCATTTGATTTCGTCACATTCCGATACCGTATGAAGAAGTTACGGCATTTGTGGTAGTCGAGGGCAGTTTCGGCATTGAAGATGAATTTTTTAAAGGAAGTGTTCTCATGTAAAAATACGACAAAAATACAATCTTTCCAACGGTTCTGATTTCATCGCATTCCGATTCCGTATGAGAAAGATACATCATTGGAAAAGTGTAGGGGCATTTTGGTCTTTTTACATGGATGATTCAGATGATTGAGTCTTCTGAAAAGTCGTAGAGCATCCAGTTAAGATTCCAACACACTTCGTTTCATCTCGAACGGATACCGTATGAAAAAGTTATAAGTGTTTCCGTAAAGTCGGTTCGAAAATCCAAACCGAAAATCCATAAGTTGCTCTCGGTGTTGGGTGGATGTTTCGGAATTTACTTTTGAAATTTGAAGGGCTTTTGTGTAATTTCAAGATTTTGAAGGTCTGCGTTGCAAGGGGTCTTTAAGCACTGAAATATATGGAGGCAGGGGCTTGATTGTAATAAAGAGGAGTAAAGGGAAGTGAAATGGATAGTCAAGATTCGACCACGTAGAATTGATGCCCATCCAAAGGCTGCTGAGATTTTGGGCTGATATGGATGAGATAGATGCTTGCGCGTAGGGTTTGATTGGTTAGGTGCATAATTCTTGATGCACTGGCGCTACACCTTATCAAGGTATGTTATTGTGTCTCGTGCGTGTATAGAAGATATAAAGAAGATTCCAATCTTAATGATCTCATGAAATCATATTAAAGCCAACATGGAGGATTCAGATCCAACGGTCTATAAGCCTTTCACTTTTGTGAGTAGGAGACAAGCTCCCTCAAAATCCGGAAAAGCAACCAATCATAGATCGACAACACTTCTGACGATGTCAGCGCCTATGTCATGATGACGTCATCGAGATTCAAATCTAACGGTTTGGATCTATTGTCCGTTGGTTTAATCGGACGGCTTATATTATAAGATCTTTTATATGAGATCTACGGTCAGATTTCGCCCCTGTTGCGTGGGCTGCCGGTGTAGCCTATGCCACCCCTACGAAGATTCCATTTCTGGCTATCTTATTGGTCCAACTTCAAATGGTCATATCTCCCTCATTTTAACTCCGATTTGGGTGATTCAAGTTGGAGATTCTTCATCTCTCCGAGCTCTACACATCAGAGCGAAGAAATCAGGTAGAGGGGTTGCTGAGGTGGTCGGAAAAATGAGTTGAAGCTCGTGGAAGGCTAAGGGTTTGAATGAAAGACTTCCATCCTCTTGCACTTCATCCATAGCCCCCCATTAGAGGCTTAGAAAGCTGCTGGAAACCAAGGTAGCAAGTTCTATTGGTTGTTGTCAAGAGAAAAGAAAAGAAAATAGAAGAGAAGAGAAGAAGAGGGAAATAAAGAAAATTTTTTTTTCTCTCTTTGTTTGTGTGTGAATGTGAATGTGAATGCCATTGTTACTCCATGAAAGTAAAGACAAGGAGAAAAGAAAGAAGAAAAAGAAGAAGAAGAAGAACCTAGAATTTGGTTATTGTGAGTTGCTTCAAGAAACCTAAGTGCCAATTGGGGTTGAAGCATTGGCGGCACTGAGACAACGTGATTGTGGTCCGCATCAAGTGGAGACCGACATTATTGCATCTCCGACGGTTACTCCTTGCCAAGGTAACCTCACTTTTGCCAAATTTCCATTATTATAAATCATTGTAGGCAAGATGTTTGATAAAATGCCTAAGTGATAGTTGTAGTCTATTTGGGGAAA